>NC_133325.1:242854819-243069819 GCF_042186555.1 Aquarana catesbeiana | reverse complement strand
GGCTACAGGGAAGGCTGCAGGGCAGCGTGGAGGAAAGGCTGCAGGGAAGAGAAGAAAATGATGACCTGGGTTCAGTCTGGTCTGACAGAAGACGCAGGCTGTTGTAGGACCACAGTCTGGGGACATCTAGATCATCTGCTGGTGCTGTTGATCTCTGGGATTCTTGGACCAGATTGTGCTCCCTCTTATATGGACTCCTCAAGATCCCAATTTTCTGGTACACCGACTTTTTCCAGCGTTGACTTCCTCTTTATTTTATTTTGACCATGAATAAATGGATATTTTTTGAGTTTAGCAAAAGACTTTATGTGTTTTCTTTGAAATCATTGATTTTACACACAATGTTAAATTAACAAGGGACAACAATCTCATTGAGTTTGAAAAAAAACACACCAAAAATACATTACTAATGTTAATAATGTTCAAGTGGTAAGTCTTGAAAATCCAAAAAATTACGTAACCAAAAACGGTGCTTTGGGTTAACTTTATCTAAAAACTAAAAAATAAACACTATAAAAAAAAAAAAAAAAATAATGGGTTCTTTGTGTTAACTTTACAAACCTAAAAAAAATAAAAAAAAAAAAAATAAAAAAATAAAAAGGGGAAAAAGTATTATTAGTATGGAAACATTGTTTTAAAAAGGCATACTATATCATTCATGAGATCAAAGAGAAAAAGAATCCAGAAATCAGTTTGGGAGAACTCTGATTATGAACAGCAAAACACCTTCGTTCTTTAGAGCCTTCGTAAAGAAGAAATAAAATGCGCTGCATTGAACGATCACAGATTTTGCAGCGTGATGAATGTGCTACCTACAATACGAACACTAGTTTTACTAGACCGAGTGCTTCCGTTTAGTTTTTGCTTATGAGCATGCGTCGTTTTTTTGTCCGTCGGACTAGCATACAGACGAGCGGACTTCGGGGTCCGTCGTACTTACGACGTAAAGATTTGAAGCATGCTTCAAATCTAAAGTCCGTCGGATTTGAGGCTAAAAAAGTCCGTTGAAAGTCCGGAGAAGCCCACACACGATCGGATTACCAGCCACCTTTAGTCCGTCAGCGTCCGTTGGACTTTTGTAGACGAAAAGTCCGACCGTGTGTACGCGGCATTACAGTCCAATCAACTGATTAATTTTGTGCTGGAGGTTTGATTACTGGCAAAGTAATCCTGAGAACTGAGTGAGAAGGGTGTTGTATTGTAATTGAGCAGAGGAGAAGAGACATTGTCATTGTGTGTGTTAATGGAATCGATAAACAAATGACAAACTAAGAATCATTATCACGAATAAATATATATACATAAATAACAAATTTTCCAAAAAAGCAACAATTAAACAATAAAACAAATCAATTTGTTATAACTATAAACCAAACTCTACAGAAATAACGAATCACAGTAATACCTTGGATTACGAGCAAATGCATTCCAGAAAAATGTTTGTAATCCAAAGCACGTGTATATCAAAGCGACTTTCCCCATAAGAAATGATGGAAACTCAGATGATTTGTTCCACAACCACTGCTGGTGTATACAGTACTGTATGTGACCAGAGGTGCAGGGGCGCTGGTGATGCTCGGAAACACTTGGAGACACTCGGGAACTATTGACACATTCGGGTGCTCCGACGCACGTTACGCCCGCTCCACCCAGCTGAGAGTGTCTCTGAGTTCTCCAGCGCCCCCGGACCTCTCCACATACAGTAATACATATACCAGCGGCTTGAGTCCTGCTCATCTTGCAAGACAGCACTCCCAATTCAGGTTTTAAATAAAAATAAAGCTTGTCTTGCGAAACGCCCGTATACCGCGTTATTCACAAACCGAGGTATCACTGCATCCAAAAACAAATTAACATAACGAATATAACTGAATGAAATTATGTATTTTACACATGAAAATGTAATGATACAAATAAAATGTTCCGTTGTGCACAAGTCTTTAAGTAGTAGTGGCTCAATACCTCCCCTATATGTCAGCATACAAATGAACAAAAATAACCTGATGCACTTCAATACAACACAGAAAAATACATTTAAGGGGGGCAGAACAAAATGTCTCAGAGGCTTTTCTCAATGTTTATCAAGGTGACAATACATTTTTGTAGCTTTCACTGTTTTTAAACATTCTTATCGATTTCTGTGTACCTATCACCAAGAATTCATGATGAATAAAAGGAATGAGAAATCCCATTTTTAGTTCCTACCTGACTGTAATAAACACTTCACTTGGGACTTATCACTGCGATAAGCTATGAAAAGTGTTATTTGAATAAATCAAAATGGCATATTACATTTAATCTCTGAATCTCCATAGAATGAAAATGACTATGACTATAATATGGATTTTTGTAGGACTTTTGACACATAAAAAATGTAAATGATACACCCAAAAAAATCTTCATCTCAGTACTTTGGTTGTACCAGAAGATACATCCAGTGCTTCCTCCTGCTATACCTGCTCTACCTGTCAAAATTGCCAGAACTGGCTGTCAGACAGACAACTGGGTCTTTTCATGTCTCTATGTCCAACACAGTGTATAACCCTCCGCACCCAGCCCTGCAGCTTTTCTTTAATTTAAAGGAAACCCATACTGACATAATTATAAGGGTTGCCATTGCTTACCTCCTTCTGGAAATGCTAGCTGTCTGACTGTTTCTGGCTTTAGTACATTAACCTGGAGCAAGCATGTAGCAAGCAAAGTTACACTAAACTCAGAGCTACTACACTAGACCTCTGAAGGTATGTGGTGGTGTCTGGCACCAAGCTATTGAGTCAGACTACACAGGCAAGTCTTCCCTCCCCATGTTTACCAATGGGCCTTGTCCGCCCATGACCCTGTAACCGATTTGCCAGTTTTCCTTCCTTGGACCACTTTTGGTAGGCCCTGTCCACTGCAGACCAGGAATATCCCACAAGAGCTGCAGTTTTGGAAATACTCTGACCCAGTTGCGTTGCTATTACAAAGTGTCCCTTGTTGGACAACTCATTATGCTTGCCCATTCACATTCGTCCAGCAATGTAAGCATGTATGTTCCAAAACTGTGGGATCCCTGTGGAAGCTGGAAATTACTGTAGTAGGCACTGCTACTATAGTGATTGCAACTAGCTTCTAGATCCTGTGTTGAGCAGCTGCACTACTGCTTACTGAACAACAAATGTCACTTGCTTGGCACAAGCACTATTCAGAGAACATTTTCTCAATGAATGTAAAGTTTTCTATAATTGGATGAGGTGACCGTGGTGTCACCAACCTGCCTTTCTACCTCATCCAATCAGAGAATGCTTTGAATTCACTGAAACAATGCAGCGTGTTCCATGAATGGCACCTGTGCCAAGTGGCCAACCTCCTGTTTTACAATACAGTAGGACAGCCGCTCAGGCACGGGACCTGGAAGCTAGTGGAGATCACAGAAGTAGTGGTACCTACTACAGTGATTTCCAACTTCGAAACAGGACCAATGTAACTATGTCAAATTTGCAATATCTAAACTTCAGCTTTATTTGCTTGTTTTGAAATGAATTCACTTTAAAGGACATTCTTGTTTTTTATTAAGCTTCTTGGTGAACAGTTTAAGTATACAAACATTTCTGTGTAAATATGTTTTTTTCCTTTCCAGTAAGATAACATGTCAGTAATGTTAAATCACTAACTGTTGTGAAGAACAGTAAAGCCCTCTTTTTATGGAAAGTTTTTTAATCTGTTTCCTGTAGTATGCATGGAAATGTATCTGTGCTTATGGTTCACAGATAAAATTCCATGGATAAAAGATTCATGTTTATGTGCTATTATTCATAAAAATACAAAGATTGCAAGGACTGGTAGTGTTTCATGTGAAGCCAATAATAATATTTTTATAACAAAATTATTTTATCTTTTTTGTTTTTTGTTAGATGTAAAAGTTGCATAGATAATTGTCATTTCTGTTATGTGCCTTGTCCTGCAGCATTGTGATTGTGTTCCACTATTATGCTTTTTCGATGTCTTTAAGGAGGAAAACAATAATGTGAATGGTTTTTGTAATCAAGTGGAATTGACTTATTTAATTCTTTTGTCAGTGCTATAAAAATTAAAATTTGTATTGAGCAGACACTCCTGGTACCAACCTTATTCTAGCACAGTGGCACAATAATAGTACTTAGCACAGAATGTCCGGCATGGGCAAGCAACTTTTTCCCCAAGACCAATTGGCCGGTGGGTGTCCATGGAAAGCACAGGGTACCACAGACTCTCTCTCTCTAATTTTATATATACTGTACAGGGCCGTAATTAGGGGGGTACAGCCGTTACAACTGTAAGGGGCCCCGGGGGCCCGACTGGGCCAGAAGAAGGCAGGACGGGTGAAGGGGATCCATGCTGTGCATTACAGAAACGATCTCACAGTTTCTGCTGTTCTCGTGTCATTTACTCAGGCATCAAGTTCTTTACTGCCACCTCTAGCTACTATGTGCATGTGCACCCCTTGTGTGATCTTCCTGTACTATGCTTCATAGAAATGTGTCAGCTTTGTGAAAACAAGCTGGGACCAGGTAGGAAGCTACAAGTAGGGACTGAGAAGGTAAGGGAGGTAGGCTGTTTGTGTACAGGGAGGAGCCAGAGGCTTGTGTGTGTACAGATTTGTGTATGTGGGGCTGCCATATATACAGGTGTGTGTAAGGGGGGCTGCCATATATACAGGTGTGTGTGTGGGGGGCACTGACATATATACAGGTGTGTGTGTGGGGGGGCTGACATATATACAGGTGTGTGTGAGGGGGGCTGCCATATATACAGGTGTGTGTGTGTGTGGGGGGCGCTGACATATATACAGGTGTGTGTGGGGGGCTGACATATATACAGGTGTGTGTGAGAGGGGGCTGCCATATATACAGGTGTGTGGGGGTGGCTGACATATATACAGGTGTGTGTGAGGGGGCTGCCATATATAAAGGTGTGTGTGTGGGGGGGGGCTGACATATATACAGGTGTGTGGGGGGGGCTGACATATAGACAGGTGTGTGTGAGAGGGGCTGCCATATATACAGGTGTGTGTGTGTGCAGGGGGGCTGACAGTTATACAGGTGTGTGGGGGGCTGACATATATACAGGTGTGAGGGGGGCTGACATATATACAGGATTGAGGGGAGGCAAAGTGTGTACAGGTGAGGTGGCCGGTGTGTGGATTCGGTAGGATGGCCCATAGGCAAGCTCTGGGGAATGTTGGTGGTCAGACTCTGAGGGGGGGGGGGGCCCAGGCCTAAAGCTGTGTAAGAGGCCCAAAAATTTCTGATGACTGCCCTGATTGCCCTGATACTGTGTATATATATATATATCTATATCTATAGATATATCTATAGATGTATCTATAGATATATCTAGATATATCTATAGATATATCTATAGATATATATATATATATATAGATATATATATATATATCTATATATATATATATATATATATATTTCCCTATCTGACTGTAATTAACTATAAATCTATCTAATCTATCTAAATATAACTCTCAGAGCAAACTGAGATAACACAAAATGTATTTTTATTTTATAAATTGATACTCTCAGCTAATTAGTAATGCGGGAAGTACTGCATGTTTATTTGAAGAACACTGAGACATGAAGTACAGTATATGTGTAATGCCAGTCATTTAATTGACACCCCAAAGCACATACACAACACACCTACATTACAGCATAGCACACAACAATGCATGTTGCTTGTGGTGCACTATGTTAATAAAAAAGAGTGATTTTTACTGGGTTAGATTTCAGAAACTGACCACATAGAGGACTTCTTGCTTCATCAATCTTCTTGGGTTCCCTGTTATAGTCATCTAAACCCCATTCATGGTAACCCAACTTTATATTTATCATTAAATAATTTCTATCATGTAAATAGGTCTCACAAAAATGCCAGTTAGAATAAAATATTCCACATATTTCTATTTTTTTATTATGATCCAAAGCAGTACTTAAATATAGGTTACAAATCAGTTTCCTATTATCACTACCAATAGTGATTTTTATATTTACTATAGTAATAAAATGCACTAATATGCACTAATATGCTTACAAAGGGTTAAATACCAAAATATTGTGCAAATTGAAAAATTAGATGATAACATAAACTATTACACTACCAGATGTCTCTGCAATGTGAAATTACACACAGAAATATTTTGATACAACAAACCATAAATATGTCTGCTGATCCAAAAGCTTCTTAGATTAGGTATCATTAAGAATTTGGCAACCAAAATTATGACTTTTAAAATATATTCCAGAGCTTAATTGCTGAGGAAACAGGCAACTTGGCAACAGCGTCTTATAAGACTCCTCTCTATGTAATTTCTTTTTCACTTTAATATAGTTGACTTATGGAGAGATGATATATTACTAGGGAATTTATGAGGAATGTTTGATACTGATATCTCTCTAAATTCCATCTTCAAGCAATAAATCGTACGCATACTCTAATAACAAGTCTGCTTACTCCCAGGTGTTCATAGCTCTGCCCCCTTGTGTAAGTATGTCACTCCAAATTGCATTGGTCATCAGTGGAGAGCCTCACTTTAGTGGGATTATTTTCCCTTATATTGCTGATCATTGAAGAAGTCAACCTTACATTAATTTAATTGATATTGATGACTGAGAAAATTGGCCCCTTATATTGCTGATCAGGGTGAAAACTTCCCCTATACATTAGTGATCAATGGAAAAATTGCATTGGTGATGAGTGGGAAACGTGTCCCCCGACATTGGGGATGAGTGGGAGAAGCATCCCCTACATTGGTGATAAGTGGGAAAAGTGTCCCCCTACAATGGTGATGAGTGGGAGAAGTATTCCCTACATTGGCGATGAGTGGGAGAACTGCTTACTTACATTGATAATGAGTGGGGGAAGGATACCCCTATACATTTAAGAAAAAGAAGATTGGTCGCACAGCATGGAAGGAAGAACTTCTGTAGAATAGTTACTTTATTGCCAAGGTGCCAAAGGAAGTAAACAGGACGTTACAGGAACATTGGTAGACCAGTTTCACACAGATAACTCATGCTTGTTCACAACAAAAATGTAGCCCCACACCTAAATTTAAATGCTCCACCCAAAAGTGATGCAACAAAAAAAGCCCAGTTTGATTGGCTGACCAACATGTATAGCAATTAAACACACCAGATAAAATCAATAAATCACAAAGTGTGTAAAAACTAGACTTGAAAAAAACTGACATAATGAAGATAGAACGAAGAGTACAGCATGAGGAGACATATACATAAGCATATATATATAAATATATATATACATAATAAAGAACCCCAAAAAGTACCTAAAAAAATTCAAGAATAAAACCAAAACAAAATGAATATAAAATAATATACATTAATTGGTTAGTTAACAGAGAACACAAGAAGCAACCACTGAATCTAAAAGTGAGAACATATATATCGATTGTAGGAGAGCGATCGAAAAAAAATTACACATAGAAAAATTATTACATAACAAAATAAAAACCATATATAAATGTATATATGTGTATACAATCAGATCACAAATCCAACAACAGAAAAAGAGTGTTTGGAAAAGTATGAGACCAAACAACCATACAAATGCTACATTAAAGCAATAAACAGAGGGCATGGCTTAGCGGCGCAAGTTAATGGCTGCCTGAACCCGCAGCTCTGCTGTAAACCTGGCTGCAACGACTATACTGCTACCCCAAACAGGGTCACAACTGTCCTCCTCTGCTCCCGCAGCACTCAAGCACCATCCGACCTTGATGTCCAAGGGGAGGATGGAGTTTAAATCGCCAAAAAAGCTCACAGCATTCTTCTCCCCTCACAGCCTAAACAACAGCCAAGATGGTGCCGGCGGACATCAGGGATACACAGTTTAGCTCTCTTCTCCTCCTCCTGGACAGAAAACACACCAGCTCTCAGGGACGATGTCCCACACAGACAATGGTGAGTCCTCTCCACCTAACTCACCCTCCACAGTCAGTCCTGCCAACTCACGATTCAGATCACAATCAGGACAGCACAGCTTCCTGCCTATTCTGTCTCTCTCCTGCTCAGTAATCATCATTGCTGGATTCATTTTCTGCATCAGACTAGCCCTTGTCAGACCAGACAATGAAGAACATCTGTCCACAGCTTCATTGTCTGTTCCTGTGCAACAGAATGACCAGAATGACCACAACATATTAACACCTTAGAAGCCAGAGCGAGCGATCTGTACACAGCTCATATTAAAACAGTAGATGCAGTTACAGAGAATGAAGATGAACTCCAACTGAGCCGACTTAAAATAGCAGACCTAGAGGACCGCTCCCGCAGGAACAACATCTAATTCCGAAATATACCGAACTTGGTCCTACCCTTTGACCTAACAAAATTCCTGCAGTCCTTTATGCTCAAACTAATTCCTGAACTGACTAACTGGGACCTGGAGATTGACAGAGCACATTGACTCCCTAAACCTCCTCACCTGCCATCATCTATACCCAGAGATGTTTTAGCTCGCATCCATTTTTTCACGGTCAAGGACCACATTATCTATGCAGCAAAATGCACCGCTGGACTTCCTGAACCTTTCTCCTCCATCAATCTCTATGCTGACCTCTCCAAGGTGACTATGGTAAACCGGAGGCAGCTCGCAACAATCACTAAGGCCCTTCAGAACCCCAAAATCCTCTACAAATGGGGATTCCCCACCAAACTACTTTTCACTCACCAAGACAAGACCTATGCTGTGAGAACCCTCCCTACAGGCCTCCAACTCCTGAAAGATTGGCAAATTATTCCAGAGGTCACTCCAGACCCCGGAGACCAGACCATCTTCCAAATGGAGACCAGAGGGGCCTACCAACAAGTCTGAATCTATCTTGCAGACCCTGCCTCTCATAAGCCAAAGAATGCTGGGTACCTGCAGTACCACTCATTCATAACTGCCTGCCTGGACTATTGATTGTAAACTCACCCATTCCAAGGTAGTCTACCTGCCCTCATACAGGTACGTTTACTGCAGTAGTTACTGCCCATTGAGCTCAAAGCTCCCTCCTTTTGAGCTCTTATTTTTTACTCACCTTCTACCCCACCCTAGTACCAGCTACACAGCAACTATCGCTATCCTACCGACTCATCTAAATCCATAGATCCTCTTGCACAGTACTACCCATCTTGATATGGCCTTTAAAATTCTACTGATAAATGCGAGGGGCTTGAACACCCCCCAGAAGAGATCTACTCTCCTCAAAGAAGCCAAGACCCAAAAAGCGGTTATTGTTTTTGTACAGGAAGCGCACTTTGCTACTGCCAAAATCCCCCAGCTAAATTAAAGAACTATCCCCAGACCTTGTTAGCATCAAGTCCAAAGAATAAAAATGGAGTCATGATTGCCATTCGAGACTCGCGACAGTTCCACCTACATCAAACCCTCACGGATCCCCAAGGTCGCTATTTAATACTGGTCTGTGACATCGACAGAGTCCCATACACCTTAGTCAACATACATGGCCCAAATAAACAGCAAATTCACTTCTGCACACGACTACACAAAAAAGTAACCCAAATCAAAAGAGGGAAAGTTATAATTGGAGGTGACTTTAATATAATTGGAGACTCTGCTATGGACACCAAATTAACCTCCCGTCACCACCGCCCTACCCTGAACCCCTTTCTCCAAACAAATGGACTATATGACATTTGGTGGTGCCACCATGGATCTGAATGAGACTTCTCCTACTTTTCCCATCTCAATTGACCTACTCTCGCATCGATTTTTTTCTTGTGGATAATCAGACACTTCAAGACATCACAAACTCAACAATCAGAACCATCGCGTGGTCGGATCACGCACCTATCACCATCACTGTGGCAGAGCGGACAACGGGCCCTCGCATCCTGAAACTCATCACTTCTCTTCTGGCTGATCAGGGTACTATCCAAATTATTGCCAATAAACCCCATCTATTTTTTGAACTAAACGACCAGCCAAACAATGACCGCGTTGTACTTTGGTCTACTTACAAAGCGTACATGTGAGGCATTCTCATCAAATTGAACAGTAAGATTAAAAAACAGAGAACGCGGCAGATTGAGGAGATTACTATCCCAAATTGACCAACTAGAGAAAATCAATAAACAAACCCCATCCCATAATATTGCTAAGGAGCTTCTCAATCACAGAACAAAACTTTGTTCCACTTTACAAATTTGAAACTAACCTGAAACTTAACAAAGCAAATTTCTATGCACTGGGGAATAAAGCCAATGCCTTACTTGCCCGCCAAGTCAAAACCCAAAGAACTAAAAGTAAAATTGCAGCCTTACACCACCCTACCACAAAACAATTACTGCGTAACCCTTAGGATATTGCCAACACCTTCATTGAATATTACTCATCCCTCTATAATCTAGCTACAGGCCCCGCTACCCCACACCCCACTGACCCCCTCATTCAGGAATTCCTGTCAACAGTTAATCTCCCATCTGTTAACTCTGAACAGCTGCAGCAGCTGTCACAACCCTTTACAGGAGATGAATTCCTTAACACAATTAGATCCCTCCAATGCAACAAATCCCCAGGTGAAGATGGATACACCAATGAGTACTTCAATCAATTTGCCAACATTCTGTCTCCCCAGCTTACCAATCTCTTCATTCCTGCTGGACATGCTATGATCTATCATCACCAACATACCTAAACCAGATAAAGATCCCCACCTCCACAACCAACTATAGACCAGTGTTAATTTTGGCAGCAAATTTTGATTTGGTTTTAGTCTTGAGCCTCGTACACACGATCGAATTTTCCTCAGGCAAAGCATCAGACTTTTGTCTGAATGGCGTGTGCCATGAACTTGTCTTTGCCAACAAATGGTACACAATTGTCGGCCAACAAATACGAACGTAGTGACATACTTTGTGGAATTTCAGCTCTTGAGCGCCACCCTTTGGGCACCTTCTGCTAATGTTGTGTTTGGTGAACATTGATTCCGAGCATGCGTGTTTGTACTTTGGACTTTTGTGTGATGGACTTGTGTACACACGATACGAAAATCTGATAACCGACCGTTGTCCACAAAAAATGTACTAGCCTACCATCCAACATTTGTTGGTGGAAAGTTGGCCAACAATTGTCTGATGGAGCCTACTAACAGTGGGATTTTAGGCAAACAGTCTGTCACCACACAATTCCCGGACAAAAATCCAATGGTGTACGAGGCTTTAGTCTTAGGACTAAAATGGCATTTTAGTTTTAGTCCTATTTTAGTCTTCTGCAGGTATTTTAGTTTTAGTCGTATTTAGTCTACTAAATCTCCAGTACATTTTAGTTGACTAAAACCCATTTTAGTAGACTAGTGCCGCGTACACACAAGCGGATTTCTCGTCGGAAAAAGATATGACGGCTTTTTCGACGGGATTCCACTCAAGTTTGCCTTGCATACACACGGTCACGCAAAAGTTCACTGAAATTACGACCGTCAAGAACGCAGTGACATACAACACTACAACGAGCCGAGAAAATGAAGTCCATTGCTTCCGAACATGCGCAGAATTGTTTCTGAGCATGCGTAGGGATTTTGCAGGTCGGAATTGCCACAGACTATCGCATTTTCGGATAGGAAATTTTCCCAACCGAAAAATTGAGAGCATGATCTCAATCTTTTGCTGGCTGTAATTTTCTGATGAAAAACTCTCATCGGTCTTTTGCGGGCTGAAATTCCGATCGTGTGTATGCGGCATATAACTAATTTTAGTTATCTAAAATCTAATGGGTGTAATAATTGTAATGCATGATTTAAGTATTTCTCTACAATTCTCAAACTCATTATATACTACTGCTGGAGTGAAAAATCAAATATGTTGTTGTTATTAATGGTTAGGTTTGAACATGCACTACAGACACAGATTTAGTCGTTATATAACGTCTTTATTTAAGTAATGTTTTGTCATGAATATTGCTGTTTTGACAAAAGGTTAATGTAAAAATACCAAAAAAAAACCTGCAAACAATAAGAACTCTTTGCGTGACTGTAATGCCAACAGTAAAGCATCCTGAGACCATTCATGTGTGCGGTTGGCTGCTTCTCAGCCAAGGGAGTGGTGGGCCCACTCATAATTTTGCCTAATAACACAGCCATGAATAAATGGTACAAAAACATCCTCAGGCTCTGAGAACAACTTCTCCTAACCATCTAAGAACAGTTTGGTGATAAACAACAATGCCTTTTCCAGCATGATGGGGCTCCTTACCATAAGGCAAAAGTGATAACTAAAGTGGTTTGGGGAAGTGGGAACAAAAAATAGAAATTTTGAGTCCATGGCCAGGAAAACTACCCAGACCTTTATCCCTTTGAGACCCGGTGGTCATGGTCAATCCGACCTCAAGAGGCTGGTGAGTGAACCAAAAAACCCCACAAATTCTGACAAGCTGCAAGCATTGATTATGCAAGAATGGGCAGTGCCACTGCCAGTGCCGGTGCCAGTGCCAGATCAATCAGGAATCAGGATGTGGAGCAGACGTTGATTGACAATGACAACATGTCATGACAGGTCATGGGTGAATTGCAGCAGAGGTCTTGAAAAAGAAGAGTCAACTCAAGTCATCACTGCAAATATTGACTCTTTGCATAAACTTAATGTAATTGTCAATAAAAGCATTTGACACTTATGGAATGGTTTGCCAGATACAATGATCTGACACAAATGTCAGATCATGTATATCAGATACATCTGACACAAAAAGTGTCAATGTATCTGGTATATTACATTCATTTCAACAGTTCTAATTCTCAGATACATTTAAAGAAAAAGTGCGCAGTCTACAATAATGCCATTAGTGTGTGGATTTACTGGATTATAACAGTCACCACTTTTTATCAACTCCTCTCTCTCTCTCAGCATTCGCAATGACAATAATAGAGATAAATAATGTATTAAACTAGAACAGCTTGAAGCTGAAACTAATGTTTGTTCTCAAAAGGCCCCAAGACTATAAAAATGTTTCCAGTACACTTCTTACATGAAATGGTGTTCTGTGAAGACTGGATAAGTTTAAGTTTTTTTTTCTGAACAATATCCATTTAGAGAGGCTTTTATTTAAAAAAAGATCCAGCTATAGTATATCTAACCAAACACTGACTGTTCCTATTGAGGATGCCCAATGGTTTAGGAATCCTGTTGCCAAACATCCGGAAGCTCTTTTCAAATTTTTATTTTCAATATCATGTCCTTCTATGCAACCTGCTATAGCCATATTGTCAATTTGTGAGACAATAGCTGAATGGACCAAAAATATGTTTCAGGAACCAGCTGCTATGCTTACTGACCATTTAGTTATGTAGTGCTTACAGATGTATGCTAGCAGCATTGTACTAATCTGTAGACAAGTTAGTGAATTTTGTTCATCTTATGGGTCTCTTGTCTGTTAATAAATTGTGTCAGACCCAACCAGGACAGGGACTTTTGGAGGGAACTAGAGGCAAGCCTCTTACCCACTGATTATGGTCCACAGAGGAGACTGGGTATTTTTGTCTACTTCTTCCAGTCAGAGCATGGTAAAGTGCTCAGTTCAGCCTCTGATCCCATGAAGAGAGCAGATCACTCTTTAATTCCTTCAGATCTGCACTATAACCGAATGACGGCTACAGCGCGGACCTACTTTGCCGGGAGTACGTCAATAGACATCCTCCCGTGCCTGAGCGGCCTGCGTGCCCCCTGCGGCCTGATGGCCCCGGGTCTTTGAGGCTCGGCTGATCATAGATCGGAGTAACGGGTCTATCCCGACCCCTTACCACGTGATCAGCTGTCAGCCAATGACAGCTGATCATGTGATTAAACAGAGTCGGTAATCGGCTATTTTGATGATAGCGTGAGGAGAAAAAAAAAGCCACCTATCAGTGCCACCTATCAGTGCCATCTATCAGTGCCCATCAGTGCCATCTATCAGTGGTACCTATCAGTAACACCTATCAGTGCCCTTCAGTGCCCCATCAGTGCCACCCATCAGTGCCACCCATCAGGGCCCATCAGTGCCATCTTATTAGTGGCCATCAGTGCCGCCTTATCTGTGCCCATCAGTACCGCCTTATATGTCCCCATCAGTGCCACCTTATCTGTTCCCATCAGTGCCGCCTTATCTATGCCTATTATTACCCATCAGTGCAGCTTATCAGTGCCCACCAGTGCAGCCTATCAGTGCCGCCTCATCAGCGCATATCAATGAAGGAAGAAATTACCTGTTTGCAAAATTTTATAACAAACTATGAAACATGATTTTTTTTTCAAAGTTTTCCATCTTTTTTTGTTTGTTTAGCCAAAAATAAAAACCCCGGATGTGATTAAATACCACCAAAAGAAAGCTCTATTTATGTGAAAAAAATGATAAAAATTTCATTTAGGTACAGTGTTGTATGACCGCGCAATTGTCATTCAAAGTGCAACAGCACTGAAAGCTGCAAATTGGTCTGGGCAGGAGGGGGGTTTAAGTGCCCAGTGGTTGATGATGGACAACATGATGAACGCTGAGAGCGAGGCTTCAAATAAGGACAATAAAGCTTACCTTCTGGAGTGGATGGAAAGGTGTAATATTAACCTTGATAAAAGTGTGTATAAGGGTGCTCTGAGTAACAGACCAAGCAGATATCAGTCTATGTGGAAATGGAGAGGAGTCTTCATATACTTACGGCAGCATTTGAAGAGAAAAGCAGACGCTGGAAATAGAGTCAACAGAAAAAAGGCGCCTCTACCGTGTTTCCCTGAAAATAAGACCTACCCCAATAATAAGACCTAGCAGGATTTTCGGGGAGGGCTGCAATATAAGCCCTACCCCAAAAATAAGCCCTAGTAAAGTTTGTTAGAAAATTTTTAATCCACCTTGCAGAACGACTACACTGCTATAAGGTGTGTGTATATCTCCCTTTGTAACTGCATTGTGCAAATACTTTATTTACAGACCCGCTGGAGCTCTTCTCCTCTCCTCCTGGCTGACGTCTGCAGCGGGATATCGGCGCCTCCCTCTTCTGCTCTCCTCCCGGCTGACCTCTCCAGTGCACGGAGCGGGCTGATGTCAGCGGGGATCGGAGAGCGGAGAAGAGTTCACGCAGATCATGTGTCACCCAGGGGAGCTGTAAGAAAAGGTGTTCTGCCCTCACAATGTGTTCAAAGTACAAGGCTTGGCAGACAGCTAACAGCTTCCCAATAAAGAATCAGGAGGAAGGGCTAATAGTTGTAATCTTTACTGAGAATAAGTTTTTTGTAAAACTGCAAAACACAAATTATAAAAATATGCATTAGCATTTAACATTACATCACAAATGCAAATAGTAACAGGCATGCTACAATACTGTTAAGGCACTAGCTAGCACAAATGAGGCCTAGCTGAATGAACTCCCTGACAGAAACATCCTACCAAACAAACAGATGAAATGTATTTGAATTAGTAGAACATATACTAATTAATTGAAAACTAATGACAGCCTACTTACAGACTTATGCTTCCAAGGCCAGTATTAAGAAATAGTGGAGGTCTTTAACATGCTTCCTTCACTGTAGAAAGATTATCTGCTGGACAGGAAGTGGGTGTAATATACTACACTTCCTGTTAATAATGGATGCCAAATTAAAGCAACAGTACGATCAGTAAATATATACATTATAATGAGCAGAACACTCCCCACCTGGCATAATGAACATTATACCACTATGTTTCATTTTTAAGAAGTAAAACAACTTCAGAGATAGGTCTAAAGTACACCTTAGGGGTGCCTTGTCTCATGACTTTAACTTTGACCTTTCTAACCTTACTATCATTACTAGGTACAGTCTCGACAATGAGTCCAACTGGCCATTCGTTTCGGTGGACCTGAGAGTCTTTTAGTAGGACAACATTTCCGACTTTGTAGGTTAGGCTTATCAACTTGCCATTTTCTGCGTGACTGTGTTTGGAGATCCCTTCTCCTTTAAGAAGGCACTTGATGTCTTCTTTGAAAACTTCTTGCAGAACACATCTAATGATGATGATTTTGGCTTGCATAAGATAATTACACTTGTCAGTGTTTGTAGCTCTACAGAAGGATTTGGCTAGGTGAATAAGCTTTCTTATAGCTCGAATGAGTGACTTCCAGCTGGAGAATCTTTCAAACCTGTGTGTGCCAAGGTTACCTCTAGTAGTTATGGTACTAAACGCTGTTACTTGTGCACGTACTTCTTTGTCGTTATCTGGTTCTACAAGTTCAAATGTCTCAAACTGAGTGGTCTCTTCGATTTCTGATTTAGTCAAAAAAGATGGTCCTGAAAACCAGTTAGTGTGCTTAAGGGCAGCCGCTAGAACCGGTCTAGTCCCATGATCGGCTGGATTTTTATCCATACTGATGTAGTGCCACTGTTCTGGCCGTGTGGACTTTCTGATGTGTATCACTTTGTTTGACACGTACATGTAGAATCTTCTCGAAACATTGTGAATATATCCTAACACAATCTTGCTGTCTGTGTAAAACTTCACTGCATGAATTTCAATGTCAAGTTCTGCAACGATCAAGTCTGCCATCTCCACTGCTAAGACAGCAGCACAAAGCTCCAAACGTGGAACAGTGTGAGCAGGACATGGAGCTAGTTTGGACTTTCCCATGATAAACCCAGCATAACTTTGTCCTTCAAAGTCCATTACTCTAAGGTAGGCTACAGCTGCTATAGCCATAGTGGATGCGTCTGAGAATACACACAATTCTCTTTGCTTCGTGACAGACAAAGAAACAGGGACATATGACCTTTGGATGATAAGTTGTTCAAGCTCTATTAATGAGTCCTTCCACAACTTCCACTGCATTTCTTTCTCCTTAGGTAGAGGCGTATCCCATTCACTTTGTTCATGTTCAGTAGTAATTTCTCTCATAAGAGCCTTGCCTTGCATGGTTATGGGGGCTACAAATCCTAGGGGGTCGTAAAGGCTGTTGACCGTGGACAAGACACCTCTTCTCGTGAATGGCTTCTCTTCTCTGGATACTCTAAATGTAAAGCTGTCCGTTTTGAGATCCCAACTGAGCCCTAAACTTCTTTGAAGGGGCAGTGAATCTGTTCCTAGATCCAGGTCCTTGAGGTCTTTTGCACGGTCCTCTGAGGGAAACGCTTCCATGACTTTGCTGCTATTGGACGCTATTTTGTGTAACCTTACGTTAGATTCTGCTAACATCTCTCTTGTTCTTTTCAGGATGTCGATAGCCTCTTCGTTGCTGGAGAAAGAAGTGAGTCCATCGTCTACATAAAAATTCCTCATGACAAACTGTTTGGCGTCTGTTCCGTGCTCTTCTTCACCTTTCTGTGCTGCTCGTCTCAGGTTGTAGATAGCTACAGCTGGAGAGGGGCTGTTCCCGAACACATGTACTTTCATCCTGTATTCTGTAACATCTTTGTTAAAGTCATTGTTTTCATACCACAGGAACCTCAGGTAGTCTCTGTGATCTTTGCGGACAAGGAAACAGTAGAACATTTGTTGTACATCTGCTGTTACTGCAACGCGTTCTTTTCGGAACCTGATGAGGACTCCAAGGAGTGTATTATTCAGGTCAGGTCCACTGAGGAGGACATCGTTTAGGGAAAGGCCTTCATACTT
Source organism: Aquarana catesbeiana (assembly GCF_042186555.1). Lineage (NCBI taxonomy): Eukaryota > Metazoa > Chordata > Amphibia > Anura > Ranidae > Aquarana > Aquarana catesbeiana. The sequence continues at coordinate 243,052,215 of NC_133325.1, read as the reverse complement.
TGCACTGGAGTCAAATACTACTCGTATCTGTCCTGGTTTCTGAGGATGATACACTCCAAATATTGGTAAGTACCAACATTCTTGTTTTTCTTCCAATGGTGGTGCTATTTCAGCTTGACCACTGTCGAAGAACTTTTGCATGAAATCATGGAAGTGTTCCCTCATATCTGTCTTTCTGTCTAGAGTGCGTCGCAATGAGGTGAGACGCTTTACTGCTTGTCCTTTGTTGTTAGGAAGGTGACGTCGTGGTGAACGGAAAGGTAGTGGAGCTACCCAGCTGTTTGACTCATCTATAAAGACTTCTCTGTCCATAATCTCAAGGAAGAGGCTATCTTCAACAGATGGTGCTGGTTTGTCATCATCTCGTGTTCTTTCAAACACCTTGCATCCTAGCTCATCTGTATCTTTAGATGAGGTTATGGCCTCCATGTAACTCTGAACTTTCTGCTTTTGTATTGGGTTGACTAGTCTCTCTTTAATCTGTATCCTGTTGGTACAGGGGCTAAGACATGATGTGCGGCCATTTTGCAACATGTTTGTTTTGTAGACATTCACTTTTGCCGGCTTGTGAGCTCCATCCAGACATACATCACCAATGATGACCCATCCAAGGTCAAGACGCTGTGCAAATGGTGCATTGTGTGGCCCATTGTATTGCTCTCTGACCTTGTGCACTCTCAGTATGTCTCTTCCAAGTAGAAGGATAATTGCAGCACCTGGGTCCAGTACTGGAATCTTGTCTGATATTTGCATCAGATGAGGGTAGTAACATGCAATTTCAGGTGTGGGTATCTCTGATCTATTATCTGGTATCATATCACATTCTATGAGAGTGGGCAGAGTCAGCTGTGTTTTCCCATCTAATGACTCGATGATGTAGTTGTTTGCTCTTCTCCCTGATGTCTCCACAACTCCTGAACATGTCTTCAAAGTATACGGAGTTGGACTTCCTGTGTCCCCGAAGAGGTCAAAGAACTCTGTTCTTGCCAAAGATCTGTTACTTTGTTCATCCAAGACTGCATACATTCTGATTGCCTTCTCTCTGAGGCCTGCAGGATACACCTTGACTAAACATATCTTGGAGCATGATCTAGAGCTAAATGTGTTTGTGCAGATCTCAGTGCACTTTGAGGTTATTGCTGGTAATGCACTCTCATTTTGCTCCCCACCATGATCTTCTTGGGTTACCGGATTCTCTGTTTTCCATGGTGCTGGTCCTGGGTGTAAAGCAGACAGATGGTTGTCATTATTGCATTCTTTGCATCGAATTGTCTTCATACAGTCTTTAGCAACATGTTGAGTTGAACCACAGCATCTGAAACAAATGCGCTTGTCCTTAAGATAAGATTTGCGCTCCTCTATTGTCTTGCATCTGAAACTGCGACATTTTCTCAGTGGATGAGGCTTGTTATGTAGTGGACACTGCTTATCTGGGTCCTCAATTTGCATTCCTGAGCTTTTATCCTGGTTGGCTTCAAACTCAGTCGGTACTTCTGTCTTCCGTGCAGACACTGTTGCTCTGCGTTCTTTATTGTGCACTGAAGGTTGTTTCTCTGTCTTTACAGAACTGGAGCCTCCCATGTTCAAAAAGGCGAAGCTTGGGTCATTGCGTATTTTAGCTTGATTCACAATGAATTTGGCGAAGAAGGAGAAAGGTGGAAATGCTACCTGATGATCTTCCTTGTATTTTGATGCTTGCGTGATCCATCTTTCTTGTAAGCTGTAAGGAAGCTTCTCGATTACCGGTTTCACTCCACGTGCTGTATCCAAATATGAGAGGCCTGGCAGGTATCCACCAGCCTTTGCCGCCTCCAGCTCTAAAAGTATGTCCCCAAGCTCTCTCAGCTTCTGATTGTCTTTGTTTGTTATTTTTGGATAATTTTCAATTTTCTTCAGAAGTGCATCTTCAATTACTTCAGGTGACCCATAGCAGTCTTCCAATCTCTGCCATAACATTGTAAGCCCTGCTGTCGCATCATGAACATGTACTGACCTGATTCTTTTGGCTTGCTCAGTGGACTCTGGTCCGAGCCATTTGGAGAGTAGATCAAGCTTTTCCCTGTCTTCCATATTTAATTCTTGGGTGCTGCTTAGAAAAGATGACTTCCAGGCCCAATAGTTTTCTGGACGATCATCAAACTTCAGGAGACCAGAGCTCACCATTTCACGGCGCATCAAGTATTTTGTCACATCTGTGACTCCTGCTGCCTCAGGTGGGCATTTTCTGGGAACAAACACAGGGCATGTCTGTGGCTGGTAAGACAGTTGGGATGCTTGGTTAAACCCACTATAGTCGTGTGGTTGTTCTCGTTTACTGCAAGTCTTTCTGCTATAGGCCGGATTTTTATTTTCCCGTGGAGGGATTATGTCACCATTTGTTTGATTTCCTGAAGGACCAACAGATTGGTTTCTGAGTATGTAACTACTTGGCTTGTTATAGTAAAGTTCTGGTTCAGTCTTGTAGCATCGAGCAATATCAAAGTTGCCTGCTGCTAGCGGAACCCTGGATGATTCTAATGCATCATTAGACTGTTGATCAGTGTCCATGTTTGCGTGCAATTGTACATACTCACAAGTGCGTTGGATTGCACTGAGTGGTGTCATCTGGGTATCTATCACAGAGGGCTCTCTGTACTGTTCTTCGGCAGCTCTCATGAGCACCTCAGCTTCAGCTAAGGCTGCTGAAGCTATTTTTTCTTGCTTGATAATATGTAAAGATGCTTTCACCTCTGCTTTTCTTCTAAGTGCTTCAGCTTTACTTTTAGCTTCAATCATATGATGTTCTTCATCTATGCAGCCCTGTTCTCTTATCATTTCAGCTTCACGTATTGCATAGGAAGCCAGTGCACGCGCGGCTTCTGCTTTTGCATGGGCCCTGGCAGCTGCAGCACTGGTGGATGACAGGTTAGAGCAGCTTGAATGTCTAGAGCTAGTGCGCTTGGACCTGGCAGATTCAGCACTAGCTGATGTCTGATCCGACTGACTAGAGACTCTGGAGCTTGTGCAGCGTGACCTGTTGGTTGGCATATTGTGTATGCTTTCCTCTGCTTGTGTATGCTGAGGGATGACTGGTGTAGTATCCTTGTCTGTGTGCTGCATGATGAAACAGATTACTTCTTTGTAATGTCTGTGGCTGTAGAGGTTAGCTGATGATGAGCAGAGTGAATCCACTCTTCTTTAGATTAGGCCCGCTGTGTTAAAAGTCTTTTTACTGTTCTGCCCTCACAATGTGTTCAAAGTACAAGGCTTGGCAGACAGCTAACAGCTTCCCAATAAAGAATCAGGAGGAAGGGCTAATAGTTGTAATCTTTACTGAGAATAAGTTTTTTGTAAAACTGCAAAACACAAATTATAAAAATATGCATTAGCATTTAACATTACATCACAAATGCAAATAGTAACAGGCATGCTACAATACTGTTAAGGCACTAGCTAGCACAAATGAGGCCTAGCTGAATGAACTCCCTGACAGAAACATCCTACCAAACAAACAGATGAAATGTATTTGAATTAGTAGAACATATACTAATTAATTGAAAACTAATGACAGCCTACTTACAGACTTATGCTTCCAAGGCCAGTATTAAGAAATAGTGGAGGTCTTTAACATGCTTCCTTCACTGTAGAAAGATTATCTGCTGGACAGGAAGTGGGTGTAATATACTACACTTCCTGTTAATAATGGATGCCAAATTAAAGCAACAGTACGATCAGTAAATATATACATTATAATGAGCAGAACAAAAGGTATTTCCCTAAAAACAATTACAAAGGGAGACACGCTGCACCCCATGCCTGCACAATTCCTACAAAATGGATTACATAATTCTATAAGTATTTTAAGATGTTTATGTCAAAATACTGACTCCTGACCTGACGGGGAGGGGGAGAAGACAGGGGGACAAAGGACATGGATAAATGACACAGCACAAGCACTATGCAATCTATCATGCTTTAAAGGAACAGGATTTTTTTTTTAGGGTGACAACCACTTTAAGATCATTGTACCGATACATACCGTAAATAAATAAGACATCCCCCGAAAATAAGCCCTAGTGTGTTTTTGGTTGCCAAAATAAATATAAGACCCGGACTTATTTTGGGGAAACATAGTAAGTGCAGAAATAAAACTTTATATATCCCAAAAGGGTTAAAAACACTTACAAAAGGGTAGGTGAATAGGAGCACATCATATGAATAATATGGTAGGTGGTCCGACGTTCTGGTAGTCCCAAAGGGTCTCAGGGATATCCAAAGGTGTATCTGTATGGCAGAATGTTCTAACGTGGCCAGCAGATGGAACAGCTGATTGGTTCCTTCTTCAAGCAATGACCAGAACGCCGGACCACCTGCCATATTATACATATGATGTGCTCTTGTTCATCTACACCTTTTGTAAGTGTATTTAACCCTTTTGGGATATATAAAGTTTTACTTTGGCACTTAGAGGGCCTGCACTGCGTCTTTTTTCTGTTTGTAATATTAATCTTGTACAGGTACATGGTCAGAGGGAATATGGTGGCCCTCCTTCAGATTGGGTTGGAGAGGCTCCTTCCCTTGGGTCAGAAGTATTTATCAACAATATCCCTCAAGAGACCTACGAAGACAAATTAATTCCACTTTTTCAGACTGTTGGAACATTGTATGAGTTTGTCTCATAGACTGTTGTAGATTGGTTCCGGACAATCTGAGATGAGGTGGGATCCCTAATTAATTAAAAAATAGTCTGGTCACCTAGGCTTGTTTAAGTGACGAGTTGTTAATTAGTTCTTGTTAATTAGATCACTGTCAGCTAGATGTGTATTAGCATACTGTTTATGTTGGCTGTTTTTAGCTATGTAGATTATATTCTTGTTTACAGTTTGTATTGTTAGGATAATGTGATCAAACTTATATCTGATCTTGCATGGTATATACTCTGTGTGAATTTACAATAAAGATTTGGAGTTCCAGTTCCAGTATGCACCTAGTGCAAGCTAGTGTTGTTTAGTATTTTGGGTGCACTATTCAGCTATAATACCTGGTTCTAAGTTCCAGACTGGAGGAAGCTATATCTTGACGAAAGCACTCAAGCTGGGTGCTGGACAGTTCCATCACAAATATGGTGAATAATTTGGCTGTAATCTGGATCTGTGAAATGGCGATGGGGCTTCTTTAGATAGCTTTATTAACCATCTCAATACCAAATACTTATACCAAACAAAAATACCAAACACTTTCACCCCCTCCCTGCCCAGGCAATTTTTAAATTTTCAGTGCTGTCACACTTTGAATAATAATTACTTAGTCATGCAAAACTGTACCCAAATAAAATATTTATATTTTTTTTAAACAGATAGAGCTTTCTTTAGGTGGTATTTAATCAACAATGGTTTTTTTTAGATTTTTTCAATATAAACAAAAAAATACTGAAAAAATAACCAAAAACATATTTCTTAGTTTCTGTTATAACATTTTGCAAATAAATCAAATAAAATAAAGCAAATAAAAATTCATAAATTGAGGCCAAAATGTGTTCGGATACATTTCTTTGGTAAAAAAAAATAACCTAAATCAGTGTATATTATTTAGTCTGTGTGAAAGTTATGCAGTCTACAAACTATGGTATATGGTATTTAGATCTCCAGGAAGATAAGTACATTCCTCCCCCCCACCTCAAGCTTCAACGCAGTCATTGGTAGCTAGGACCGCCAGCATCCTAGCATCCAATCATCCGGCTACACCCTATAAAGGCCACCTCCCAGCTCCACCCCCCCCCCCACCTTCAGCTCCCGATTCCTGTCTCTTAGCAGCTCCTGCATGGTAAGAGGAGTCCAACAGCCTTGCACTTTTCAGCTTGTCTCACAGAAGCTGATAGAGGATGTTTTCCCAGTTGCTTCCTCCACCATCTTCTGTGTGTTAGTGCCAAGCACCCAGGGCACATGTCCCACATTTGCTGGTGGGTGCCTCAGGTCCCGGTACCACAACCACCCGCATTGTTCTTTTTTTTTTTCTGGGATTCTGAGGAGGATTCTTTCTCCGCCAGTCAGGATTAAAGCATAGAGCCGAGTGAAGTGCTTTGAAACTCCTCCTCGGCTCTGTGCCACAGTTCTGACAGTCAGAGCTCTGTCAGCGGCACTGTGCTGACAAATAAAAGCACAGGAATATGGTGTCATAACATTTGTAAGAGTGGAGAGCGCTGGGGGATGCATTGATGAGAGAGCTGGGGGGGGCATTGGTAAGAGAGCTAGGGTGCATTGGTGAGACAGCTGGGGGGCTTTGGTGAGAGAGCAGGGGGGCATTGGTGAGAGAGCAGGAGGAGCATTTGTGAGATCGTTACGATCTGGATTCAGGCTCAGAGGCCAGTAGCTGTAACAGTGGAGCAGCACCCACCAACAAGCGGGACAGGTATACAAGCAGGTCACCCTGGCTGATGACATGGATTCACCTGAGGTGCTAAGCAGTATTCACCAGAGCTCCTTATGGTAGAGATGGGTTTTGCTGCGTGTTAGTACCAGGTCGCAGTCCTCAGGATTGCCCCACCATGAGGTGAGCAAGCCGGGGTCCAGTAGCAGATATAGCAGGTAGGAGTCAAGCAGAAGTGTAATCGGGAAACAAGCCAAAAGGTCAGTAATGAATGGTTGCAGGTTGGGATCAGTCAGAAGTGTAGTCGAGGAACAAGCTAAAGGTCGGTAACGAATGGTATCGAAGATATGGAAGGCAGCAAGAGAGACAAAAGCGAGAAGACAAGAAATTGGCCTGCTGACTTTATTAAGCTTCAGAACTATGGTATGAAAATAAATAAATAGCTGTTATTGTTGAAAAAAATGAAAAGTAACAGCATTGCAGGGACAATAGGATCTTTAAACGTCTGGGAAAAGCAGATTGATGATGTCACACATAAACTGCTAGGTAGCACAATATCTTTGCATGGTAATGTATTAAACACCTAAAATACCAACACACAGAAAACTGGGACCAAACAATGTATACTGTATATCTTTTAAATGAGATTTATTTGCACTGAAACAAGAGACAAGCACACAACAGCAAACAGTACACATGAGTAAACCCCAGTGACAAACTATGTAATAAAGCTAACAAAGACCTAACAACTAACTATATCCAAAATATACACCATATTGTCAAAAGTATTGGGGCGCCTGACTTTACATGCACATGAACTTTAATGGCATCCCAGTCTTCGTAGGGGTTCAATACTGAGTTGGCCCACCCTTTGCAAGTATAACAGCTTCAACTGTTCTGGGAAGGCTGTCCATAATGTTTAGGAGTGTGTCTATGGGAATGTTTGACCATTCTTCCAGAAGCGCATTTGTGAGGTCAGGCACAAGGGATGAGCCGAACACCCCCCTGTTCGGTTCGCACCAGAAAATGCGAACAGGAAAAAAGTTTGTTCAAACACGCGAACACCGTTAAATTCTATGGGACACGAACATGAATAATCAAAAGTGCTAATTTTAAAGGCTTATATGCAAGTTATTGTCATAAAAAGTGTTTGGGGACCTGGGTCCTACCCCAGGGGACATGGATCAATGCAAAAAAAGTTTTAAAAATGGCTGTTTTTTCGGGAGCAGTGATTTTAATAATGCTTAAAGTCAAACAATAAAAGTGTAATATTCCTTTAAATTTTGTACCTGGGGGGTGTCTATAGTATGCCTGTAAAGGGGCGCATGTTTCCCATGTTTAGAACAGTCTAACAGCAAAATGACATTTCAAAGGAAAAAAGGTAATTTAAAACTACTCGCGGCTATTGCATTGCCGGTCTGACAATACACATAGAAGTTCATTGATAAAAACGGCATGGAAATTCCCCACAGGGGAAACCCGAACCAAAATTAAAAAAAAAAAATGATGTGGGGGTCCCCCTAAATTTCATACCAGGCCCTTCAGGTCTGGTATGGATATTAAGGGGAACCCCGGCCAAAATTAAAAAAAAAAAATGACGTGGGGGTCCCCCTAAATTCCAGAGAGCGCCCCCCCTTCTGAACCATACCAGGCCACATGCCCTCAACATTGGGAGGGTGCTTTGGGGTAGCCCCCAAAACGCCTTGTCCCCATGTTGATGAGGACAGGGGCCTCATCCCCACAACCCTGGCTGGTGGTTGTGGGGGTCTGCGGGTGGGGGGCTTATCGGAATCTGGAAGCCCCCTTAATAACAGGGGCGGGGCCATGGGGCCCCTCTGAGGCATGGGACATGACGGGACTTCCTTGTGGCATTCCCCGTGACGTCACAGGGAAGCCCCGTCAAGTCACCGTGCGTCAGAGGGGGCGGGGTCACCGGGTGGCCCCGCCCCTGTTATTTAAGAACCGTCAAAAGAGGAGACGCGTCACACAGCGGGAGCCTCCCACCATGCCAGCATGGATGCGGAGCTGCCCGGAGAAGAAGATGAAGAAGAGAAGAAGATGAAGAAGAGAAGAAGATGAAGAGAAGAACGGGAGCCTCCCTCCATGCCATGGATGTGGAGCGGCCCGAGGAGAAGAAGGGAAGAAGACGCTGCAGAGGAGATGCTGGACGAGAACACCGGAGGAAGAACCAGAAGAACCAGAAGAAGAAGAAGATGAAGGAAGATAGAAGAAAGAAGAAAGAAGAAGCATTTAGATAAAGAAATTGTCAAAAACTGTCTCTTGTCATTTTTAACATTTTTAACAGTTTTTTAGTGAAATGGTAGGGGTACCCCCTTACCATTTCACACAGGGGGCGGGCCGGGATCTGGGGGTCCCCTTGTTAAAGGGGGCTTCCAGATTCCGATAAGCCCCCGCCCGCAGACCCCCACAACCACCGGCCAGGGTTGTGGGGATGAGGCCCTTGTCTTTATCAACATGGGGACAAGGTGTTTTGGGGAGCTACCCCAAAGCACCCTCCCAATGTTGAGGGCATGTGGCCTGGTACGGTTCAGGAGGGGGGGGCGCTCTCTCTCGTCCCCCCCTCTTTTCCTGCGGCCTGCCAGGTTGCGTGCTCGGATAAGGGTCTGGTATGGATTTTTGGGGGGACCCCACGCCGTTTTTTTTTTATTTTGGTGCGGGGTTCCCCTTAATATCCATACCAGACCTGAAGGGTCTGGTATGGAATTTAGGGGGACCACGTCATTTTTTTTTTAAATTTTGGCCGGGGTTCCCCTTAATATCCATACCAGACCTGAAGGGCCTGGTATGGAATTTACGGGGACCCCCCACGTCATTTTTTTTTTTTTTTTGGTTCGGGGTTCCCCTGTGGGGAATTCCCATGCCGTTTTTAACAATGAACTTCTATTTGTATTGTCGGACCGGCAATGCAATAGCCGCGAGTAGTTTTAAATGACTTTTTTTCCTTTGAAATGTCATTTTGCTGTCAGACTGTTCTAAACATGGGAAACATGCGCCCCTTTACAGGCATACTATAGACACACCCCAGCTACGAAATTTAAAGGGATATTACACTTTTATTGTTTGACTTTAAGCATTATTAAAATCACTGCTCCCGAAAAAATGTCCGTTTTTAAAACTTTTTTTTGCATTGATCCATGTCCTATGGGGCAGGACCCAGGTCCCCAAACACTTTTTATGACAATAACTTGCATATAAGCCTTTAAAATTAGCACTTTTGATTTCTCCCATAGACTTTTAAAGGGTGTTCCGTGGCATTCGAATTTGCCGCGAACACCCCAAATTGTTCGCTGTTCAGCGAACTTGCGAACAGCCGATGTTTGAGTCGAACATGAGTTTGACTCGAACTCGAAGCTCATCCCTATCAGGCACTGATGTTGGATTGAAAGGCCTGGCTCTGAGTCTCCGCTCTAATTTATTCCAAAGGGGTTCTATAAGATTGAGGTCAGGACTCTGTGCAGGTCAGTCAATTTCCTCCACCCCAAACTCGCTCATCAACATGACTGCACACCAGTGCACAAAGCAAGGACTCTTTTAATTTTTCCTGTTCCCTGCATTCTCTGCATTATGTACTCCTGGACCCTGCACTCTGGGTCATGTACACTAAAACCCAACACTGACTACAGCCCTCCCTCTATGCATTACACACTCCTGATCCTTGAACACATTACATTACACACCCTGGACCCCTGCAGTCTGCGTTATGTACAGTGCCTTGCAAAAGTGTTCACCCCCCTTGGCTTTTTACCTATTTTGTTACATTACAGCCTTTAGTTCAATGTTTTATTTTAATCTGAATTATATGTGATGGATCAGGACACAATAGTATAAGTTGGTGATGTAAAATTAGAAAAATATATACATAAAACTATTTTTCAGAAATAAAAAAAATTATAATTGGCATATACATATGTATTCACCCCCTTTGTTATGAAGCCCATAAAAAGCTCTGGTGCAACCAATTACCTTCAGAAGTTACATAATTAGTGAAATGATGTACACCTGTGTGCAAGCTAAGTGTCACATGATCTGTCATTACATATACACACCTTTTTGAAAGGCCCCAGAGGCTGCAACACCTAAGCAAGAGGCACCACTAACCAAACACTGCCATGAAGACCAAGGAACTCTCCAAACAAGTAAGGGACAATGTTATTGAGAAATACAAGTCAGGGTTAGGTTTTAAAAAAAATATCCAAATCATTGATGATCCCTAGGAGCACCATCAAATCTATCATAAACAAATGGAAAGAACATGGCACAACAGCAAACCTGCCAAGAGACGGCCGCACACCAAAACTCACGGACCGGGCAAGGAGGGCATTAATCAGAGAGGCAGCACAGAGACCTAAAGTAACCCTGGAGGAGCTGCAGAGTTCCACATCAGAGACAAGAGTATCTGTACATAGGACGACAATAAGCCATACGCTCCATAGAGATGGGCTTTATGGCAGAGTGGCCAGAAGAAAGCCATTACTTTGAGCAAAAAACAAAATGGCACGTTTTGTGTTTGTGAAAAGGCACGTGGGAGACTCCCAAAATGTATGGAGGAAGGTGCTCTGGTCTGATGAGACTGAAACTGAACCATCAAAGAAAACGCTATGTCTGGCGCAAACCCAACACATCACATCACCCAAAGAACACCATCCCCACAGTTAAACGTGGTGGTGGCAGCATCATGCTGTGGGGATATTTTTCAGCAGTTGGTACTAGGAAACAGGTCAGAGTTGAGGGAAAGATGGATGGTGCTAAATACAGGGATATTCTTGACCAAGACCTGTAACACTCTGTGTGAGATTTGAGACTAGGACGGAGATTCACCTTCCAGCAGGACAATGACCCCAAACACACTGCTAAAGCAACACTTGAGTGGTTTAAGGGGATACATGTAAATGTGTTGGAATGCCTAGTCAAAGCCCAGACCTCAATCCAATAGAAAATCTGTGGTCAGACTTAAAGATTGCTGTTCACAAGCGCAAACCGTCCAACTTGAAGGGGCTGGAGCAGTTTTGCAAGGAGGAATGGGCAAAAATCCCAGTGGTAAGATGTAGCAAGCTCATAGAGACTTATCCAAAGCGACTTGGAGCTGTGAAAGCCACAAAAGGTGGCTCTACAAAGTATTGACTTTAGGGGGGTGAATAGTTATGCACATTTACTTTTTCTGTTATTTTGTCCTATTTGTTGTTTGCTTCACAATAAAAAAAAAAAAAAATCTTCAAAGTTATGGGCATGTTCTGTAAATTAAATGATGCAAATCCTCAAACAATCCATGTTAATTCCAGGTTGTGAGGCAACAAAACACGAAAAAATGCCAAGGGGGGTAAATACTTTTGCAAGGCACTGTATCCTAAACTCGGCACTGTCTGCAGCACTCCCCAACCTCTGTGCTCTGCCTTACACACTCCTGCACTATATACACAATACTGTACATTATATACTTCTTGTCTCAACAGTTGCTGGTTGCTATGTAGTCCCTGACTATGTTAATGAAGTTCTTCTTTAAGGTAGGCTCAGACAAAGCAGTTAAAGCATATTTTATAGGTACAAGGAAGCCTGTTTTTTTTTTTAACCACTCCCTTTAAGCACATTTTGCATTCTGCTTGCCGCAGCTCGCTTCCTCCCTCAATTGTCCCTCATTATGAAATTGGGAGGTATGTAAGTATACAAACATGCAGTACGTCAGCACACAGGTCTTTGGCTGTATCAAAAGCTCTTTCACTTTACTGCAGACATACTGTGGCAGTACAAAAAAGTCAAGCTCTCATTTCACATGAAAATGTTTTGGACCATGTACCAGACCTTGTAGCAAGCTAGGAGCAAACTGCCAAGCCTAAAGAGCTAATATGGACTAAGACCTGTATGCAAATGTACTATGTTTTTGCATGCTTGAGGTTCCTCCAAGTTGCAGAAGGCACTGAATAAGATGTTGTTTTTCTGAAGTACAAGGAAGGTAAGTATATGAATATGTGAAAGTCTTCATTAAAGGGTTTGTAAAGGTAAAAATAAAAAATAAATAAAAACAAATATGTCTATAATTACCTCCTACCTCTTGGCCCCTTCTCTCTGTCCAGTGTCCCCATGGGAAGACGGGATTCCTTGTGCTCCGAGGGGGAGCTGTCCAGTGCGGAAGATGGTGTCGCTCCGCTGAGGTCGTCAATGGTGGATTCCAGAATGGCGGCTGTGGGATCTGGTCTTGGTCAGCCTGGTAAGTCCATATCTATTGTTGTCTCTTCTTTACAGCTTTTTGTGTCCCCTGTGTTGGGTGTTAGGGGTGGGCAGGGCCTCAGAGTTGGTTCAGGTATCCCTACCTCTCCAGTGGGCAGGGCCTCTCCCCCCCCCCCATGGCAGGGAGATTCCACAGTCGTCCATGACCTTTTGGTTGGGCTGCATTCCTAGGTGCAACAATTTGATCTGCTAGCTCTGCTCCGGTGTTGGCTTGGGTTTCCGGACTCGCTGGGGGCGGGTCGGGTGGTGACCCAGGTTCTAGCTGTTTCTGTGCCTGCGCCTGGTCAGGGGCAGGTGGCTGGAGTGACGTCGGGGGATACGGCTGCTCCGGGGACGGGTGCCACTACCTCGGCGGACACGCCGAGGGATGCTAGTAAAAATACAGACTAGGTTCGCTTGGCCGATTCGGCCAAATGCACGGTGTATGTTTGTTTTGAAGGTCCTTTGGGTGCACACCTCAAATTTGAGGTGCGGGAAAAAATTTGGCGGAGGGGCTATGTGGAGATTTTCACGTTGTTGCCTCTTGAAAAGTTTAACTCGGATGGGATTAAACCGGAAGAGTCCAAGAAGGAGGATGAGGAAAAGCGTTGTTACCGTCGGATTCTGCGGACGTTTAGCAATTGGCTCAAGGGCCTTCGCCATCTTTGCGAGCGTTATAGGGGAAAAATCCCCTGAGAATTGTTCCTTGTTCCCATCCTCTTTTCTTATCTGGATTCCATTAACGAGGCCCAGAGGGTTTATGGGGGCGTGGCTTGGTTGAAGTATGACGAAAATTTTCATCAACGTAAGGCTATCCGACCCTCGCTACGCTGGGATCATAAGGACATCAGTGTCCTTAAACTTATGTCCTCTCCACAGGTCTTTACTTCGTTTTTTCCAGCAGGGGCCGGGAGTCTGACTGCCCCCGGAAAACCGGCCGCAAAATGGCGGGGCCAGTGTTGGCAGTTCAATGAGGGTTCTTGTAGATTCGGCACCGGCTGCCGATAAAAACACGAACGCTCGCACTGCGCTGTCCTGCTGTTTTAAGGCCGGCAGCGCCCATCCCTGCAATACTGTGGGAAAAAGGCAGGACCCAAGTGAGGGTGGACAGGATGGCCCCCTTTCTAATTAGATATGCAGCTCGGTTGTTGCAGGCAGGTTTCGTGGAGGGTTTCTTGATCCCTTGCTCCCTTTCTCAAATCCCTCCCGCGGCTGACAACCTGTGGTCTCTTCTTTTACACTCTGAAGTGGTTTCCGAAAAACTTGCTAAGGAGGTGTTAATGGGCCGCATGTGCGGTCTTTTTACTCACCCCCCTCTTGAATAATTTGGTGGTTTCGCCTTTGGGTGTCATTCCAAAGGAGGAGCCCAATAAATTTCACCTGATCCACATCTTTCATTTCCAAAAGGCAGGTTAGTTAACAATGCTATTGACCCTGAGGCGTGTGTGGTGTCTTATACCTCGTTTGATGCCACAGTTTTTTGGGTATGGCACTACAGTCAGGGTGCCCTTATGGCTAAGACCGACATCGAGTCTGCCTTTCGGTTGCTGCCAGACCACCCGCGCAGTTCTTATCTCTTGGGTTGTAGATGGTTGGGCGCCTTTTATGTGGATCGCTGCCTGCCTATGGGCTGCTCCATCTCTTGTGCTTTTTTTGAGACATTTAGCTCTTTCTTCGAATGGGGGGTTCGGGACGTGGCGGGGGTGCAATTCAGTGATTCATTTCTTGGACGACTTTCTGTGTGTTGGCCCTCCCAGGCGATGGAGTGTCGTCTGCCTGATGACAAGTAGCTTGCTCTTAAGGATGAGGTTTGTTTGGCATTTGGCAAACATAAGATCCAGCTCCGAGAGTTACAGTCGCTCCTCTGCAAGCTTAATTTTGCATGCCGTATTTTGCCTATGGGCAGAGTTTTTTGTCGGCGGCTATCGGTTGCCATTGCTGGGGGTCAGTTCACCCAAGCATTTTGTTCAGCTAAATAGGGAGCATGGGGCCGACCTGCTGGTGTGGCACGAATTTTTGGGTACTTTCAACGGTCGGTCAATCTGAAAGGAGGGGCCGGTCAGCAACTATGATCTTGAGCTTTTCACGGATGCTGCCAGCTCTACTGGCTATGGAGCATTCTTAGGGGGTCGGCGGAGTGTGGAGCGCTGGCCTGCCGACTGGCAGGAGAATTTAGTGCTTCTGGAACTTTTTCCAGGTCATGGTCGCCATAACACTCTGGGGGGAGTCGTTTCATAACAAAAAGGTTCGTCTCCACTGTGACAACCTGGGTGTGGTTCAGGTTATCAACTATCTGTCAGGGTCCTCCCCCCCTGTAATATGTTTTTTACAATATCTGGTTCTGTGTTGGCTTCAGCACAATGTCTTTCTGTATGCTGTGCATATTCCAGGAGTGGAGAATACGTTGGCTGTCCTCTTCGGCTCTGGTGGATTGCGTCTGAATCGCCTCCAGGTCTGGCAGGATTGGGTGGAGCTGCTACAGCGGGTGGGCGTTGAGATGGTCTGTTATGAGGTCAGACATCTCTTGATTTATTTTGTTAGTCTGTGTTTCGCTGCCAGGGTGTCCATTTCCACTATGAACTGGAAGGTGGCCAGTTTGACCTTCCTGTTTAAACTGCGGAGCATCCCAGATTTTACCAAGGATTTTTTGGGGAAGCAGGCCCTGAGAGGTTATCGAAAGAGTGCTCAGAGGCCTGACTGCCACCGGCCTATCACTTTTGGCATCCTACAATCCTTGTTTATGCAGATGACTGCGGTGCGTTCGTCTGGTTTCAAAGTGCTTTTGTTCCGAGCAGCCTTTGCTTTGGCTTTTTATGGAGCCCTCAGGGTGGGTGAGTTGGTCAGTCCATCCAAGGCTCACCAGGGGGGGCTTGTCAGCAGTGGATATCCGCTGCGATGGATCTTCTGTTGTACTTTTTATCTGCTGATCCAAGACGGATCAAGTGGGAAGGGGGCGCATGTTAGGTTGCTGTGGATTCCTGGTTTGCCCATCTGCCCAGTTTCCGCGGTGGAGGAGTACTTAAAGTTTCGCCCTGTGGTAACTGGTTCTTTTCTCACTCATTCAGATGGTTCAGCCTTGTCCAATTTTCAGTTTGTGTCAGTTTTTCAGCACTGTCTCACGGCTTCCGGTCTGGAGGCATGTAGCTACTCTTCTCATTCTTTCCGCATAGGGGCGGCCACTGAGGCTGCCCGGTGGGGATTGGATAACATGGTTGTAAAATGAGTCAGACAGATTTAAACTTTATGTGCGTCCTCACTTGATTTAATATCCACGGGTTCCTGGAGCATCTTTTATGTTATTCCTTTTACGTGTGCTGTTGTGTGTTCTGTGTTATATGTTATATTTTTATGTATTTCTTTTCTTTGTTTGCCTCGTGTGGCTTTTGGGACACTCCTTTTTTCATTGGGGGTCCAAGAGGGCTGATGTCAGGCCTAATGGCCATCAGATAGGCTTCTCTAGGTCTGAGGCTAGCATCAGGTGGATAGGTTATGCATTGTTATGGAGCAGGGTGGTCCCAGAGGTACATAGGGTTTCAAGGTTTCAAGATGGGACAAGCCCCCTGACATTCTGGTCTTGCACACTGGAGGCAATGATCTGGGGGTCGGGTCCAGCCAACACCTCATTCGGGACGTCAAGTTTGGTGTACTCTGTCTGCAGCTGGCCTTTCCTCATACTGTGGTGGTTTGGTCTGACACTATAGATCGCACGACTTGGCGTTTTGCCAGGTCTGTGGATACATTGAACAGGGCCAACATGAAGGTTAACAAGGAGATTGGGAAGTTCATAGCGTGAAACGGCGGTTTTGTAGTTAGGCATTGGTAACTGAAGGTGGATACGTGGCAGTATCTCCCCAGTGGCAGGGTTCATCTGAATGCGGTGGGCACAAATCTGTGGTCCCTGGGATTACAAGACAGGGTACAGAGGGCATTGTGTTTTGGGCAGAGCACAAAGGTGTGAGGTTTTCACACTTTGCACTGTGGAAGTTGGGTCTTTGGAGGCGTTTTAAAACAACCTGCTGTGATTAGATTATTAGGTACCTATCTAAGGTATGGAGTCCCCGGTGGAATGCCAGTTGTGTTGGATTATGTTTTTGTTTGGTAATATTTGTTTACATAATTTGTTATTGTTTAATAAAGGGGCCGAAACGGCCAATTTACTCCAACCTTTGTGTCAGGGTATTTTTGGTAAGTCTGGTTGGGGTAACAGGATGGTGGTGCAGCATTTAGTTATACAAAAGGGTTAGGATACATCTGGGGTACCTTTGTCAAGTATAGCCCAAAGCAAAAAATAAATAAAAAATAGCGCAGGGCTGGCATGAAAAGGATCACAGGGAAGCCAGACAAGTCGGGGTTAATATTTTTTGTTAGGGAACTTGGGCTGTATATCATTGGGTAGCCAGCGTGGGGGAGGGACTGCAAGGGTAGGATTGTGGGGAGGCAAGTGGAGCCGGACATCCGGGGGAGGACACGAGGAGAAGAAACATGCCTGCGCGCCCACCCTACATTGGATTGGTTCGACTTATGCTTGTTTGTTTTTTGTTTTTGTTTTTACAGGTTAAGTATGGTTGGGTCTTTGGAGGCATTTTAAAACAACCTGCTGTGATTAGATCACTAGGGACCCATCTAAGGTATGGAGTCCCCGGTGGAATGCCAGTTATGGTGGATTAACTGGTAATTACAATGGTGGTATCTGCAGAATGTGGTTCGTCCCCGAGCCAGTGCAGTGCAGCAGGGACCGTGGAAGTAGTTATGCAGATACAAGGGGAGAATTTGATACTTGGTGCCTCCAAGGATAGGCAACCTAAAAAGTGTTATGTTTTTGTTTGGTAATATTTGTTTTAGGGCTGCGGAAGTTAACGATTAATTCTTCGATTAATCGTTAATTTTTTTGATCGATCAAAATTCTTTTGATCAGTTGAATTCAGTTGAATCAGTACCTCTCCACCGGCTTCTGGGTTTTCAGGGAGTTCTGTCAGAGATCCGGTGATGTCACGGACATCGACGTCACTGGACTCCTCCCCCCTTCCCCAAGTGCCTCTGTCCTGTTTTCTTTCTCCCATTGCGCCCGGGAGAGAGGAAACAGGAAGTATGAAGAAGACACCACTGGAGAGGACAACAGCAAGGTAAGTATTACACTACCGCCGTGCTCCCGCGGAGAATGGGGGGTCCATGTGACACAGGCTGCATTTGGTAGACACAGGCAAGGCTGTATTTGGTGGGACACAGGCAAGGCTGCATTTGGTGGACACAGGCAAGGCTGCATTTGGTGGGACACAGGCAAGGCTGCATTTGGTGGGACACAGGCAAGGCTGCATTTGGTGGGACACAGGCAAGGCTGCATTTGGTGGACACAGGCAAGGCTGCATTTGGGGGACACAGGCAAGGCTGCATTTGGTGGACACAGGCAAGGCTGCATTTGGGGGATACAGGCAAGGCTGCATTTGGGGGACACAGATCTGTATGTGCGTTATAATTAATTGAAATTAGTCGATTAATCGATTTTTAAAAATCGATTAATTGAACACGAAAATTTTAATCAGTAACAGCCCTAATTTGTTTAAATAATTTGTTATTGTTTAATAAAGGGCTGAAACGGCCAATTTACTCCAACCTTTGTGTCAGGGAATTTTTGGTAAGTTTAGTTGGGGTAACGGGATGGTGGTGCAGCATTTAGTTATACAGAAGGGTTAGGATACATATGGGGTACCTTTGTCATGGATTAATGTGCACATTACCACACTGCATGGTAATGTACATGCTCTCAACACATGTCCAACACACTGCAAAGCACATTAGTGCATATTAACATAACTCACCAGTAGGGATGAGCTTCGTGTTCAAGTCAAATGCATGTTTGCTTCTTCTGATCCTATTAATAGCAAAGGCAGGCTCTTGAAGTATTTAAAGTTAGTGTACTGTGTAACCCTGCACAGTTGCACCTACAGTATAGCTACCTAAAGCCAAGTGCTTGTGTGCTTCTTCTGATCCTATTAATAGCACAGGCAGGCTCTTGAAGTATTTACAGTTAGTGTACTGTGTACCCTGCACAGTTGCACCTACAGTATAGCTACCTGAAGACAGGTGCTTGTGTGCTTCTTCTGATCCTATTTATGGCACAGGCAAGCTCTTGAAGTATTTACAGTTAGTGTACTGTGTAACCCTGCACAGTTGAACCTACAGTATAGCTACCTGAAGACAGGTGCTTGTGTGCTTCTTCTAATCCTATTAATAGCACAGGCGGGCTCTTGAAGTATTTCCAGTTAGTGTACTGTGTACCCTGCACAGTTGCACCTACAGTATAGCTACCTGAAGCCAAGTGCTTGTGTGCTTCTTCTGATCCTATTAATAGCACAGGCAGAAGTATTTACAGTTAATGTACTGTGTACCCTGCACAGTTGCACCTACAGTATAGCTACCTGAAGACAGGTGCTTGTGTGCTTCTTCTGATACTATTAATAGCACAGGCAGGCTCTTGAAGTATTTCCAGTTAGTGTACTGTGTAACCCTGCACAGTTGCACCTACAGTATAGCTACCTGAAGACAGGTGCTTGTGTGCTTCTTCTGATCATATTAATAGCACAGGCAGGCTCTTGAAGTATTTCCAGTTAGTGTACTGTGTAACCCTGCACAGTTGCACCTACAGTATAGCTACCTGAAGCCAAGTGCTTGTGTGCGTCTTCTGATCCTATTAATAGCACAGGCAGGCTCTTGAAGTATTTACAGTTAGTGTACTGTGTACCCTGCACAGTTGCACCTACAATATAGCTACCTGAAGCCAAGTGCTTGTGTGCTTCTTCTGATCCTATTAATAGCACAGGCAGGCTCTTGAAGTATTTTCAGTTAGTGTACTGTGTACCCTGCACAGTTGCACCTACAATATAGCTACCTGAAGACAGGTGCTTGTGTGCTTCTTCTGATCCTATTAATAGCACAGGCAGGCTCTTGAAGTATTTCCAGTTAGTGTACTGTGTACCCTGCACAGTTGCACCTACGGTATAGCTACCTGAAGACAAGTGCAGGTGTTCTCATACTAATAATACTACAGGCAGGCAGTTGATTCTGCTAGCTGCAGTATAATCGGTATATATACATATATACATCCCAGTTTTGTGCAGCTACATCTCACTGCAGGCCATTAGTATGTCTGTAAGGCCAACAAGGAGAGGCAGACAAGCCAATAAAAGAGGGCAAGCAGGCTCTGTGTCTAGAGGCAACAGTGCTGGTCATGGACACGGTGCATCCTCATCAGCACGTAGCCATGGGACACGCTTGGCCTTTTTTTTCGTCAGCTGGCCGTGTTGAGCCGCAACATGCGGAAGACTTGGTCGAGTGGATAACCAAGCCATCCTCATCCTCCTCATCCTCTCTCACCCAGGCTCAGGGTACTTTGTCTGGCAAAGCAGCTGCCAACGCTGCCTCTTCCCTCGGCTCAATGGCATCGGTCACTCCTTCCCTAGCCCCACCATGTCCTCCTGAGGAGTCCCCTGAACTGTTTGACCACAGTGTTGAGTACATGCTCCAGGAGGATGCCCAGCAGATTGAAAGCTCTGATGATGGTACTCAGCTAGAGGAAGGCAGTAACGTGAGCCCAGACAGAGGGGTTCCCAAGAAGGACAGCAATCTGGCAGTCATGTTCCCACTGCTGCAGCATACTGCCAGGTTTGCTCCAGTGTTGAGGAGGGAGGGGATGATGAGGTCACTGACTCCACGTGAGTGCCTGATAGGAGAGAGGAGGAGGAGGGGAGGAGGCACATCACCAACGAGGCAGGATGCCCTCCAGCTTAAGGGCAGCACACTGACTGCGTCACACCACAGAACTCCGCAGGTGCAGGGCGCTGCTGTCTCTGCGCGTTATTCCAAAAGTTCTTTGGTGTGGGCCTTTTTTGAGATGAGTGCATCAGATTGCACCGCTGCTATTTGTAACATATGTCTCAAGCGTATCTCGTGTGGCCAAAACATCTCCCACTTGGGCACCACATGCTTGACCAGACATATGTTGACCTGCCATACAGTTCGTTGGCAAGCGTACCTAAAAGACCCACACCAAAGAACAAAGAAGACCTCTCCTTGCTCCTCAACAGCTGGGATCTCCAACCCCCACTATACCTTCAGCCCTCTCTGAGACCTGCACTGAGAGGAATGAAGGTGTAGAATTAGGTGTGTCACAGCCAAGTACTTGCGGGTAATCTGCTATCGGTACACCGACATCAGATTGTACCAGGCAAATTTCCCTGCCCCAGCTGCTGCACCGCAGAAAGAATTTCGTTCCCAGCCATCTACATGCCCAGCAATTGAATGCTAGCTTGGCAAAATTGCTAGCACTTCAACTACCTTTTCAGTTGGTAGACTCTGCCCCCTTCCGTGAGTTTATGGAATGTGCGGTTCCTCAGTGGCAGGTTCCCAAACGCCACTTTTTCTCACGGAAGGCGATTCCGGCTCTCTACCGGCATGTGGAAGGCAATGTCTTGGCCTCGCTGGACAGGGCGGTCAGTGGTAAGGTGCATATTACTGCTGACTAATGGTCCAGCAGGCATGGACAGGGACATTACCTAAGTTTCACTGCGCATTGGGTGACTCTGCTGGCAGCTGGGAAGGATGCAGGACAAGGTGCAGTAGTGTTGGAGGTTGTTCCGCCACCACGCCTACAAAATGCTACTACTGGTGATTCTGAAACACCTCTCTCCTCCACCCCTCCTCTTCTTCTTCCTCCATGGCCTCTTCCTGTGCTTTGTCCTCGGAACCAGCGGTGCTCCGCAGGCGTTCAAGGGGCTACGCAAGTACGCAGGCCAAAAGATGCCATGCGGTGCTTGAGCTGGTGTACTTGGGGGTCAGGAGCCACACTGGGGTAGAGATTCTGTCAGCTCTGCAGGGGCAGGTTCAGAGGTGGTTGACGCCACGCCAGCTTAAGCCAAGAATGGTGGTTTGCAACAATGGCACCAACCTCCTCTCCGCCCTCCGACAGGGACAACTAACCCATGTGACCTGTTTGGCTCACGTCCTTAACTTGTGCAGCGGTTCTTGGGCAGGTACCCGGGCTTACAGGATGTCCTGAGGCAGGCCAGGAAAGTTTGTGTGCATTTCCACTGGTCGTATAATGCCAGTGCTCGGCTGGCTGACCTCCAAAAGGAATTTAACCTGCCCAGGCAGGCTCTTGAAGTATTTCCAGTTAGTGTACTGTGTAACCCTGCACAGTTGCACCTACAGTATAGCTACCTGAAGCCAAGTGCTTGTGTGCTTCTTCTGATCCTATTAATAGCACAGGCAGGCTCTTGAAGTATTTCCAGTTAGTGTACTGTGTACCCTGCACAGTTGCACCTACAATATAGCTACCTGAAGCCAAGTGCTTGTGTGCTTCTTCTGATCCTATTAATAGCACAGGCAGGCTCTTGAAATATTTCCAGTTAGTGTAATGTGTACCCTGCACAGTTGCACCTACAGTATAGCTACCTGAAGACAAGTGCAGGTGTTCCCATATTAATAATACTACAGGCAAGCAGTTGATTCTGCTAGTTGCAGTATAATCGGTATATATATATTTATATATATATATATATATATATATATATATATATATATATATATATATATATATACATCCCAGTTTTGTGCAGCTACATCTCACTGCAGGCCATTAGTATGTCTGTAAGGCCAACAAGGAGAGGCAGACAAGCCAATAAAAGAGGGCAAGCAGGCTCTGTGTCTAGAGGCAACAGTGCTGGTCATGGACACGGTGCATCCTCATCAGCACGTAGCCATGGGACACGCTTGGCCTTTTTTTTCGTCAGCTGGCCGTGTTGAGCCGCAACATGCGGAAGACTTGGTCGAGTGGATAACCAAGCCATCCTCATCCTCCTCATCCTCTCTCACCCAGGCTCAGGGTACTTTGTCTGGCAAAGCAGCTGCCAACGCTGCCTCTTCCCTCAGCTCAATGGCATCGGTCACTCCTTCCCTAGCCCCCCATGTCCTCCTGAGGAGTCCCCCGAACTGTTTGACCACAGTGTTGAGTACATGCTCCAGGAGGATGCTCAGCAGATTGAAAGCTCTGATGATGGTACTCAGCTAGAGGAAGGCAGTAACATGAGCCCAGACAGAGGGGTTCCCAAGAAGGACAGCAATCTGGCAGTCATGTTCCCACTGCTGCAGCATACTGCCAGGTTTGCTCCAGTGTTGAGGAGGGAGGGGATGATGAGGTCACTGACTCCACATGAGTGCCTGATAGGAGAGAGGAGGAGGAGGGGAGGAGGCACATCACCAACGAGGCAGGATGCCCTCCAGCTTAAGGGCAGCACACTGACTGCGTCACACCACAGAACTCCGCAGGTGCAGGGCGCTGCTGTCTCTGCGCGTTATTCCAAAAGTTCTTTGGTGTGGGCCTTTTTTGAGATGAGTGCATCAGATTACACCGCTGCTATTTGTAACATATATCTCAAGCGTATCTCGTGTGGCCAAAACATCTCCCGCTTGGGCACCACATGCTTGACCAGACATATGTTGACCTGCCATACAGTTCGTTGGCAAGTGTACCTAAAAGACCCACACCAAAGAACAAAGAAGACCTCTCCTTGCTCCTCATCAGCTGGGATCTCCAACCCCCACTATACCTTCAGCCCTCTCTGAGACCTGCACTGAGAGGAATGAAGGTGTAGAATTAGGTGTGTCACAGCCAAGTACTTGCGGGTAATCTGCTATCGGTACACCGACATCAGATTGTACCAGGCAAATTTCCCTGCCCCAGCTGCTGCACCGCAGAAAGAAGTTTGCTCCCAGCCATCCACATGCCCAGCAATTGAATGCTAGCTTGGCAAAATTGCTAGCACTTCAACTACCTTTTCAGTTGGTAGACTCTGCCCCCTTCCGTGAGTTTGTAGAATGTGCGGTTCCTCAGTGGCAGGATCCCAAACGCCAATTTTTCTCACGGAAGGCGATTCCGGCTCTCTACCAGCATGTGGAAGGCAATGTCTTGGCCTCGCTGGACAGGGCGGTCAGCGGTAAGGTGCATATTACCGCTGACTAATGATCCAGCAGGCATGGACAGGGACATTACCTAAGTTTCACTGCACATTGGGTGACTCTGCTGGCAGCTGGGAAGGATGCAGGACAAGGTGCAGTAGTGTTGGAGGTTGTTCCGCCACCACGCCTACAAAATGCTACTACTGGTGATTCTGAAACACCTCTCTCCTCCACCCCCTCCTCTTCTTCTTCCTCCATGGCCTCTTCCTGTGCTTTGTCCTCGGAACCAGCGGTGTTCCGTAGGCATTCAAGAGGCTACGCAAGTACGCAGGCCAAAAGATGCCATGCGGTGCTTGAGCTGGTGTACTTGGGGGTCAGGAGCCACACTGGGGCAAAGATTCTGTCAGCTCTGCAGGAGCAGGTTCAGAGGTGACGCCACGCCAGCTTAAGCCAAGAATGGTGGTTTACAACAATGGCACCAACCTCCTCTCCGCCCTCCGACAGGGACAACTAACCCATGTGTCCTGTTTGGCCCACGTCCTTAACTTGTGCAGCGGTTCTTGGGCAGGTACCTGGGCTTACAGGATGTCCTGAGGCAGGCCAGGAAAGTTTGTGTGCATTTCCACTGGTCGTATAATGCCAGTGCTCGGCTGGCTGACCTCCAAAAGGAATTTAACCTGCCCAAGAACCGCCTAATCTATGACATGCCCACCAGGTGGAACTCAATGTTGGCCATGCTGCATAAGCTGCACATGCAGCAGAGGGCCATCAATGAGTACCTGTGCGACTATGGCACCAGGACAGGGTCAGGGAAAATTGTTTTTTCTCTCCACACCAGTGGGCCATGATCAGGGATGCATGCACTGTCCTGTCACCATTTGAGGAGGCCACGAGGATGGTGAGCAGTGACAGTGCATGCATTAGTGACACCGTCCCCCTTGTCCACCTGTTGGAGCACACGCTGCGTGAAATAATGGACAGGGCACTTAAGACAGAACAGAGACAGGAAAAGGAGGACTTCTGTAGCTCTCAAGGCCCCCTTTATCCAGACAGTGTTCCTGCGTGCCTGCCGATCACACAGGAAGAGGACGAGGAGGAGGAGGAGAATTGTGTCAGCATGGAGGTGGAGCCTGGCACTCAGCATCAGCAGCAGTCTTTAAGGAATCATTTACAGTCCCAAGAAACCCATGGACTTGTATGTGGCTGGGAGGAGGTGGCTGCCGATCATGTCGTCCTTAGTGACCCAGAGGACTCCGGATCGAATGCCTCAGCAAACTTACGCTGCATGGCCTCCCTGATCCTGCAAAGCCTGCGGAAGGATCCTCGTATTCGTGGTATCAAGGAGAGGGATCGTTACTGGCTGGCAACCCTCCTTGATCCACATTACAAGGGTAGGGTTGCAGACCTTATCTTGCCATTGCAGAGGGAGCAGAGGATGAAACATCTTCAGGAGGCCTTGCAGAAAGGTCTGTGCAACACGTTCCCAGAGACTGGGAGGTTACAAACTCCTGTTCCTGGACAACGTGTTGCTGAGGCTTCGTCAGTCAAAGAAGGAGCGGTGGAGAAGGTGGCCATCTGACCGATGCGTTCAGACAATTTTTTAGTCCGCAGCCCCAATGTATGATCGGTTCCAGCAACCATCGCCAGCGTCTGTTTTACATGGTGCAGGAATACCTAGGGGCAAGGTCTGACTTGGACACCTTTCCCACCGAAAATCCTCTGGGTTACTGGGTCTTGAGGATGGATCACTGACCAGAGCTTGCACAGTATGCAATTGAGCTACTGGCCTGTCCTGCATCCAGCGTTCTTTCGGAACGCACATTCAGTGCTGCTGGAGGCTTTGTAACCAATCACAGGGTGCGCCTGTACACCGACTCGGTCGATCGACTGACCTTCATAAAAATGAATCAGTCTTGGATCACCAACAGATACCAAGCACCTGATGCTGATGTAACCGAATATTTTTTTTTTAAATGTCAGATTCCTTCAAGACTCCCTATGCTGATGCTGAGTGACTATCCTGTTATGCTGAGTGACTATCCTATTCCTCCTCAATGATCATGCTGATAGCTTGTAAGAATATTTTTGGTTCTGGGCGCCGCCACCAGTGGCTAAGGCCCAATTTTTCAGCCCCTGTTTAACAGGAGCATATAATTACAATTTTTGATGCAATACTTTGCAGCAGGGCTCATTCCTGCGCTCCAAATAGAGTATCTGTGAGGAGTTGCAGTGTTGAGGCACCAGCACCAGTGCCTAAGGCCCAATTTTTCAGCCCCTGTTCAACAGGGACATGTATTTACAATTCTTGATCTAATATTTCACAGCAGGGCCCATTTCTGCGCCCACCAAGAGTAACTGTGAGGACTTACAGTGTTGTGGCACCACCACCACCACCACCAAAAGCCCAATTTTTCTGCCCCTGTTCAACAGGTGCATGTAATTACAATTCTTAATCTAATATTTCACAGCAGGGCCCATTCCAGCGCCCACCAAGAGTAACTGTGAGGACTTACAGTGTGGTGGCACCAGCACCACCACCACCATCACCAAAGGCCCAATTTTTCTAACCCTGTTCAACAGGGGCATGTAATTATAATTCTTGATCTAATATTTCACAGCAGGGCCCTGTGAGGGCTTACAGTGTTGTGGCAACACCAACACCTAAGGCCCCAATTTCTGCAGAGTATATAGAGCAGGCCCCTACTTTCAAACATCCAACTTACAAATGACTCCTACTTGCAAACGGAAGGAGACAACAGGAAGTGAGATGAAATCTACCCCTAGGAAGGGAAATTCTCTCCTGTAAGAGTTAATATGGGAAAAACGTTTCTCCTTTCCACTGATGCTTTATCAACAATCCTTGTTTCACTAAAATCCCAAAATTTTCAAAAAACATTTGTCATTGGGACAGAAAGTGAGGTGAAATCTTCTGAAGAGGAGCACAGACAGCAAAACAAATATCACAGGGGTGATAACCCTTCCCTATGTTTTCCGAAAAGCTTAAAATAGATTTTTTGGCTGGAGCTAAACACTTTAAAAATGTACCAGTTCAAAATTACAAACAGATTCTACTTAACAACAAACCTACAGTCCCTATCTTGTTTGCACCGCCTGTATACTGCTGTTCAGAGGGCCTGGGGCCCCACGCCTTTCCTTTTTTTAATGTGGGTGCGGGGTTCCTCTTAGTATCCATACAAGACCCAAAGGGCCTGGAAATGGACTGGGGGGGGGTACCCATGCCGTTTGTCTCACTGATTTTCATCCATATTACCAGGACCCGACATTACATTCAAGCCGTAAGCAGTTTTAAATGACTTTTATTCCTTTAAAAATGTCATTTTGTGCAGGGACTGTTCTAAGCACGGGAAACACATGCCACTTTACAGGCATACCATAGGCACCCCCCAGGTACGATATTTAAAGGAATATTTCACTTTTTTTTTCACTTTA
This sequence comes from Aquarana catesbeiana, assembly GCF_042186555.1. Taxonomy (NCBI): domain Eukaryota; kingdom Metazoa; phylum Chordata; class Amphibia; order Anura; family Ranidae; genus Aquarana; species Aquarana catesbeiana. The sequence continues at coordinate 243,025,248 of NC_133325.1, read as the reverse complement.
AGCATCATTAAAATCACTGCTCCCGAAAAAACGGCTGTTTTTAAAACTTTTTTTTGCATTGATACATGTCCCCTGGGGCAGGACCCGGGTCCCCAAACCCTTTTTAGGACAATACCATGCAAATTAGCCTTTAAAATTCGCACTTTTGATTTTGAATGTTTGAGTCCCATAGACTTTAATGGGGTTCTAACGTTCGTACGAAATTTCGGTCCGTTCGCAGGTTCTGGTGCGAACTGAACCGGGGGGTGTTCGGCTCATCCCTACTCACCAAAATGGCAAAGTTGATACCTGTATTGACGTGTTCCAAGTCAGTGAATCCGAAAGTATCGTCTGTCTCAGTGAAAAAAAAATGAATGAAAGGTTAATAGAGGAGCCTGAGCACGACAGAATGGTTGTAGACCTTGTGTGAACTTGGAGTATGTGTGTGGTTCAAATTTTCATGTGAAAAAACACAGTATACAAGGAGAATGTGAAGATTTGAATGCTCAAGCACTGGAACTTGTTTATAGAAAAGATCTGGAGCAACACATAGGTTAGCTATAAATAGCTAGCATATCTGGATATCTGGAATATTTATTTCTTACCAAGAGGAGAACAAAAAGTGCTTTCCCTTCCTTTTCCTTTGGATTTTTCCCATGTTTCCGTATTATAAAAGATGAAGATAGAGTTGAGCAATTCATCTGATAAGAAATAACTTGCTGACCACAAAGGTGATCATTTCCTCTCTGTAGATAGCCACCACAAATATTTGTTTTAACTTATTGTCTAGACAAAAATTATTGCTTAGGCCTGAACTGCATAGGCAATTCTTACCCTCCTAAATGGCTTGACTAAAAAATCCTGTGCCTGGTTGTGGATTGCTGTTAATAAACTGTAGAAAAAATGCAGAAAATGTGTACAAATACTGAAAGTATTTTAAAGTCTTTCTTTAAGCTGAATTCCAGGTTCCTGGTCACTTTAAAAATGATGTCTGGTCCAAGCTGGCCCCAAAAAAACTACTTCCCTTACTAGGTGATTTGGCCACTGTATGGGCTGTATCTAGGTTTGCCACTTTTTCATCAAGCCAAACCCGAACACTTTAGCGGCGTGCATCAAAAAATACATTTTTAGCAAACACTATAGGATTGTAACAGACCTGGGACACCTATGGGTGCTCCAAAGAGAATAGTAATGTGGCATGCATAGTGGTCCCTCACACTCCTATCAGGTCCTGTTCTGAGCCACATTCCTGTCTGAAACCTGGACAGGTGGCAACCCTAGCTATATCAAGTTGGCTTGAATGCTTCTCAGCAATACAGGTAAAAAGTGTATTTGTATCAGTGAGTACAAGGCTTCCTCTGATCAGCTGAGGTAGAGAAGCAATGCTGTCATGACACAGAAAATAAATGTTATTTCATCTTACAATGTTTAGTGTCTATGGTGCTCTGATCAATGTGCTTTAAAGGAGAAGTACAGCGAAAGCTGTTTGTCTGTACTTCTCCTGTGTATCACAGGAGTGCAGTCTGTTCTGCACTCCTGTGACCCATTTTCAGCAGAGAGCAGGCTGAGGTCCACTCTCTGCTGATGTCACACTCTCTGCTGATGTTATCACAACCATAGAGTCGGGATCCACCCAGAACCCTGGACCAGGACCCAGCTCAGCCTCTCAGCGAGCCACTGAAAGCCTGAGCCACCCCGGTCACAGTCCAGCACTCCAGTGAGCAAGGAGGAGGCAGAGCAGAGAGCTGCTGACTGACAGTCTACAGCTCTCTGCTCATGGAGCTGTGAGAACCGAGCGATCGGCGGTGTTCGATCGCTCGTCTCAGTGTTAGAAGCACCGGGGGACAGATGCAGCATTGGACCAATGCAGCATCTACCTAGGTAAGTATGATTCTAAAAAAAAAAAAAAAAACCAGCAAAAAAAACCCATACATCTCTTTTAAAGGACTTTACGGCAGCCGCTATAAAAATCGCAAAGCCAAAACAGCCTCACGACAACTTGACAACAATTTTTGAGTAGTTCCATTTAACTCTTGGGCAGGTTTCTGTCTTCATAACCAGAAGATGTTTCCAAAAGAAGGTGTATTCTTCCCCCTTCACAGTAGGGCTGTTTATAACAGATGAAAGTAATTAACCTGTGCTTGTAATATCAGACTATCCCATTAAAGCTGAAGATTAGTAAAATATAAATTTTTTGAATGAATAAAAGAGTCCAGTGAATGCCATGTTCATTGAAATCTTCATTCCTCTGTGATCTTACTGTGCTGTGGGGGTTAATACAAGCAGTTGGACCTGTCACCAGTGCTCCTCAAAAGTGCAGACTATGACCACTCTTTCTGCTTCAGTGCTCCTTTCATAAAAGCTGTACTACCGCTTCCTGCAATGAAAAACACTCTATGAATGGAGGACAGGGGAATGAATGAAAGATTTTCCTACTCCTTCATAGAATTCTTTTGATTGCAAAGCAATAGTACAGCTTTTATGAATGCAACAGGGGGAAGGAAAGGGTGGGCATGGTTGGCACTTTTGACAAGTGCTGGTGACAGGTCCAGCTGCTGGTATTAACATTCATACCATTGGAAGATCATAGTTGTGGGGGTGTCACGCTTCAAAGGTTGCCATCTGTTGGAGGCCTATTAATACGCTTTTTAATGTCTTTTAAAAGTGAGTGCGTATTTATTGTTTTTCATTTTACCAATATGTTTTAATAAATGCTGCACTTAGGTAGTGGTGCTTTTTTTACTCCTTTTTTCTGTTTACACATCGTTTGCTGGTGTGAGCCTCCCCAGATCCTGCTTGGAAGAGAGACTGCTGACGCTACCATAGTGTTAACTTCAAGTCACAGTGACTTTTCTGGACTTTTCTTAAGGACTAAAAAGACTTCCTACATTCGTTTATCACTCCTTGCCCATTTTTTTTTTATTATTTTTTTTTTTTTTGTCAGTTTCACCAGTGACCCCCCTTTTTTTGTGGTGTTAATGCCCTTTACAAACCTCTATCTAGTTACCATCCAATGTTTTGGTGTTCTTTTCCAAGCAGTTCCAGACAGGGTGGAATTTTCTCATTTTTAATACATAAACATTTTAAAGAAAGCCAAAGGTAGACTTGATTGTCCTGATCTCAATAATAAGCTAACTTTATTTTTTTAGTAGGAAAGCTGCGGTATCTCAAAAACCATTTGACTTGAAAGAACCTGACAAGATTTTTTTAGTCTGTAAAATGTGGCGTGTTGATCTATGTATGACTGCTAGAAGTATCAGTGCATTTTGCTGATCATTCAAATGTCAAGCAAAGATAACCTCCATCTCCACAAACTGCTATAATGTAGGCTAAAACTGTCTGAACTCTTGTGTTAGGTACAACATATCAGCTGGCATTGAAGAGATGTTGTCAGCAAATAACTAACTAGAATGACAGCTTCTCTTGAACATGTACTTCTGAGATAATACTCCAGCACCCCAACACATTTTTACCTTATGAATGTTTCCTCCATAACAAGCACTTTGAACACCTATTCCAAATATGTCTAAAGAGAAAAATGGTGTTCTTTTCCACAGTTTGGTAACTGAAAAAAGAAAACTAATAATGAAGGACAGGGACTCAGGGAGTTTATATTTGTTTGTGGCACTTTTTTTTTTTTTTTTTTGAAAGAGAAACTACAGTGAGTGATATTGGTTTGTAAAATATTTGTCTTCATTTCTTGCTCTAAATATGCAAAACAAACCCCAGGGCTTAAAAAAAAAAAAAAAAAATAGAAAAGCAAATTCTTTCTGATTTGCCAAACATTGTTCTAGTTCTCCAAGTTCTAAAAGTTAAAGTTAAACTCTGGGCACAAAAACGATCATTTAAATATATTCATCAATAACCACAAAATGTATAAATCCACTTTGTGTGCATGTCTTTGTACACCTAGATATCACTTTGTAAAAGTAACAGTGACATCTATGGTTGGTGTCACCTGGTGCGGTAAAACATGGTGTGACCCCCGTCCACCAACTATAGTCCCCCCTCAGTACAGGCCCCCCTCCCTCAGTACAGACCCCACTCTCCACTAAGTATTAACACCTCTCTGTCAGTACATACCCCCCTCCCAGTACAGACCCCCTCTAAACTAAATATAGACCCCCCCTCAGTACAGAACCCCCTCCACCAAGTATAGTCCCCTCTCAGTAAAGACCTCCCTCCCTTTAGTATAGACCCCCCACTAAGTATAGACCCCTCCCTCAGTACAGACCCCCTCCCTCAGTTAGACCCCCTTTCCTCAGTATAGACCCCCCTCCCTCAGTACAGACCCCCTCCATCAGTATAGACCCCCCTCAGTACTAACCCCCTCAGTATAGACCGACCTCCCTCAGTACAGACCCCTTCAGTATAGACCCCTCTCAGTACAGACCCCCCTCCATCAGTAGAGACCCTGCTCCCTCAGTACAGACCCCCCCATCCATCAGTATAGACCCCCCTCCCTTAGTACAGACCCCCCTCCATCAGTATAGACCCCCCTCCCTCATTACAGAATCCCCTCAGTACACACCCTCCTCAGTACAGACTTCTTTATTGATATAGACCCCCTCAGTACAGCCCCCCTTCATCAGTATAGTCCCATGCCCGGGGCCCTGACAGACACCGACACTCAAAGAGCAATCATGTCATTGGCCTCCCTCCTGGTCCCCCCCTTTTGCACCTGGGGGGCGGGCGGGGGAGGATTCAGTTTGCAGCCACACTGCCCGGAGAGTTGCTTGCTCAGAATGTCACTCTCTGGGCAGCGGGCTTCTGTATTTGAAGTGACAGGAGGTAGCTGCAGCAGCAGTGAGAGTGAGAGTGAGGAGTCTCACTCAGGGCCAGCGCTATACCAGCATGTTCTGGCTGAAAAAAAGCCCTGCCTCCGGGACCCCGAACCCTCACCATAAGGTCGCCCCCACAGCCCCCCACACCTCCATAGCAACACCACTGAGTGACATCATCACTCTGTCTGTGCAGAGAACAGAGCTTTGGGAGGGACCCAGCAGGCCCCGCCTACTTCCTGCAGAACACTATAGGAGGGAGAGGAGACAAGACCAGTCACCTTGCAAAGGAAGTAGAGCAGCAGTAACTGTTTTTTTTTCTCTCGTTCAGAAAGCTCCTGCAAAGAGGCAAAGTTTCACACTGGATTAATGCACAGATCTGTAAGAAATACACAAAGTATTTTCATTTTCTTTATTTATTACAGGTAGTTAAATAGCGCTGTCAATTTACACAGCGATTTAAATATATATATATATTGTACATTCACACCAGTCCTCCAAGATCCAACTATAAATATATATGACTCTTGTACAGTGGCGTAGCGTGGGGGATGCAGGGGGTGCCGCGGCCCCGGGCGCGACATTTAGGGGGGCGCCAGTATGTGTCACTACTGGCTGCCTCCTCCTAATTTCAAGTTCCTGTGTCCCCTTTGCTCCGGCCGCCATGTTAAGTGTCCGGCGCCCTGTGATTGGGCGTATGGGGGTCATGTGAGGCATAGGGCTGGCCTGTCCTCGATCGCTCCTGAAGTCCCGCCTCCGCACATGACCCCTATATGCCCAATCACAGTGCGCTGGACACTGAACATGGCAGCAGCCAAAGCGCTGGGAGAGAAGCAAAAATGTGAGCACTGTTTTCTCCTCCTCCTCCGGACCGATGCAGGCCAGGACAAGAAGGTGAGTGAGACTCCCTGGTGAGAGTCATGTTACTGGCCCCGGGGGGGGGGAGGATGGGCGAGAGAGAGAGACTGTAGGCAGGACAGTATAGTGTAGGCTGTGTAGTATAGTGGTCAGTATAGTGTAGTATAGTGGACAGTGTAGTGTAGTATAGTGGACAGTATAGTGGTCAGTATAGTGTAGTATAGTGGACAGTGTAGTGGTCAGTATAGTGTAGTATATTGGACAGTGTAGTGTAGTATAGTGGACAGTATAGTGGACAGTGTAGTGTAGTATAGTGGACAGTATAGTGGTCAGTATAGTGGACAGTGTAGTGGTCAGTATAGTGTAGTATAGTGGACAGTGTAGTGTAGTATAGTGGACAGTATAGTGGACAGTGTAGTGTAGTATAGTGGACAGTATAGTGGTCAGTATAGTGTAGTATAGTGGACAGTGTAGTGGTCAGTATAGTGTAGTATAGTGGACAGTGTAGTGTAGTATAGTGGACAGTGTAGTGTAGTGTAGTGTAGTATAGTGGTTAGTATAGTGGTCAGTATAGTGGTCAGTATAGTGTAGTATAGCGGACAGTGTAGTGTAGTGTAGTATAGTGGTCAGTATAGTGGTCAGTATAGTGAACAGTGTAGTATAGGATGGTGGTCAGTATAGTGTAGTATAGTGGTCAGTATAGTGTAGTATAGTGGACAGTGTAGTGTAGTATAGTGGTCAGTATAGTGGACAGTATAGTGTAGTATAGTGGTCAGTATAGTGGACAGTGTAGTGTAGGATGGTGGTCAGTATAGTGTAGTATAGTGGTCAGTGTAGTGTAGTTTAGTATTGAGGTCAGTATTGTGTAGTATAGTGGTCAGTGTAGTGTAGTGTAGTATAGTGTAGTTTAGTATGGAGGTCAGTGTAGTGTAGTGGTCAGTATGGTGGTCAGTGTAGTGGACAGTATAGTGTAGTGGTCAGTGTAGTGTAGTGATCAGTGTAGTGTAGTAATGGTGGTCAGTATAGTGGACAGTATAGTGGTTAGTATAGTATAGTGGTCAGTATAGTGTAGTTTAGTATGGAGGTCAGTGTAGTGTAGTATGGTGGTCAGTGTAGTGTAGTAGACAGTATAGTGGACAGTATAGTGTAGTGGACATGTAGTGTAGTGGTTAGTGTAGTATAGTGTGGTGGTCAGTATAGTGTAGTATAGTGGTCAGTATAGTGTAGTGTAGTAATAATTCTCGGTGGAGCTGCTGGTTTAAAACGGGCTGTTACCTCCCGCCACCTCTGTTTCACCGGCACCGGGTCTAGGGTCCCGTTAAGTTTACCTCTGGATGATGTAGGCTCCAAACACCTGAGTATGTTTTCCAATGCTTTATTTAACAGGTAATAAAGGAAGTATCAGGAAAGAGGTAGAAGGAAAACTGCAGGGAAGCTCAAATACCTTTCCGTAGTATTTCTTTAGTACGTTGTTAGGAATTGAACACTTGTAGTTGTATGCACTCCCCTTGTGGGATTCAATCTTTGCCCGCCTGGATAGGCCTCTCTCACTTGCCTAGCAGCCAGCACGCAGCATGAATAAAAGTCTCTGCCACAGACTTGTTTGGAACAAAACCTGTAGGATCCTCTGCCATAGGATGTATTGGTTTACAATGAGTATCAGACACAGCAATTGAACCTTTAAGCCAACCCGGCAGTACTATGCAGTAAGATTACTTCAGGATATGTCCTCCAACTGAGTCACCAGGCCCCTCTCCAGACCAGCACTCTGCATGATCCTTCCATGACGGGTCCTCCCCTGGGATCTCCTCAGTTGTCCAGCTTCTTCTCACAGGATAGACAGCCCAGGACCATTCCTCTGCCGCTGTGGTAGGCCCCAGACAGGCTTCTGGGCCCACCCACACGCCGCAGCGACGTAGGCCTCCGGAACAGAGGACCACGGGGTGGTATTCCTAACGCATATCTGTCGACCAGGAGGGCCAGCAGGTGGCTGAAAACGAACCCCTAAACATGGCGTCTGTCCCATAAATACCCTCTCCCAGAATGCAACTCGGAGGACCACCTCCACCGAGTTGTCCCCGGGACAGAGGAGCACTTATACGCTTCAACACGTTGCTTTTCCAACACCAGCCCATGGTGACAACGACACCTACCGGCGCAGTGTGGAATCACACGCAACTCAGCCAAGCTGGAACAGAGGCAAACCTAACTTCACCTAACAAGTAACCCACTAGATTTACCTATCAGCAGTAGATTAAAAATCTACCAGCGCTACATACTCCCCCCACTACAATAGACGTTGTCCTCAATGTCGGTCAAAAATAACTCCCAAGCCTGAGAGTAGGTATTTGAGCTTAAAACTTGGATCAAAGTAAAGAAGAAAGAAGACAGTAGAGAGACATTACAATTTCAACATAGTTTTTTTTTTTTTTAAAACAGTATGTTCACATCCGCAAACAAAACCACATTATAACTGTTGCAACCCCACTATCTATCTAGCTGAAAAGCCTAACAGCTTGATAGTAGGTCCACTTGCTCCTGAAAAGAAACAAAGTTAAACACACACACGAGATATACCGTATTTATCGGCGTATAACACGCACTTTTTTCCCCTTAAAATCAGGGGAAAGTCGCAGGTGCGTGTTATACGCCCTGCGATCCCGAGCTGTCAAAATGTCAAAATCGCCGACCGCGATTTGAAAATGGCGCCGCCGGCGCCGAAATACACAGAGCCGGTCCTCGGCTCTTTCCAGCGGCTCTCGTTTACTTTCGGCTCCACTCGTAGTCCCGAGCGGAGCTATCCGAACCTGCTCGGATAGCTCCGCTCGGGACTACGAGTGGAGCCGAAAGTGAACGAGAGCCGCCGGAAAGAGCCGATGACCGGCTCTGTGTATTTCGGCGCCGGCGGCGCCATTTTCAAATCGCGGTCGGCGATTTTGAAGCCCAGGAAGCAGGGACAGGAGATCGAAGGCTGCACTGGGGCAAGGCTGCACTGGGGCAAGGCTGCACTGGGGCAAGGCTGCACTGGGGAAGGCTGCACTGGGGAAGGCTGCACTGACATGGCTGCACTGACAAGGCTGCACTGACAAGGCTGCACTGGGGAAGGCTGCACTGACAAGGCTGCACTGACATGGCTGCACTGACAAGGCTGCACTGACAAGGCTGCACTGGGGAAGGCTGCACTGACAAGGCTGCACTGACAAGGCTGCACTGACATGGCTGCACTGGGGCAAGGCTGCACTGAGAAGGCTGCAATGATGGGCATTTAAATGTAAGTTTTTTTCCCTTCAACTTCCCTCCTAAAAGTTTTTTTTTCCTTAAAATTCCCTCCTAAATTGGGGTGCGTGTTATACGCCGGTGCGTGTTATACGCCGATAAATACGGTATATTTAGTTTAGGAGCAAAGTCTCATTCTGAAAGAAAAATGAAACTCTCTTCCTATAATCTTTCTTATATTCCCTCTATGGAACCAACTAAAATAACTTGAGGAGTCCATCCCTATATATATTTAGGTATGTCATATCTTTTAAACGAAGGAAGTCCAGCTTTGTTGGAAGTCCAACAAAAACGAGCCTGGGATTTAGAGACACTGAAATGGACATCAAATCTTGATCACGAAGATCTCTAAACACTGACACTATCTATCTACATACCCCACAGTTCTTTATCCGTAATCACCAGTAAAACCGAGGATCTGGCAATGTCAGTGTCTTTCCCAGTTTATCCACTGTAGTAATGAAGTACACCATGTCATCTTTCCCTGGTCTGCAAATGACCACTTTATCAGCATAGATGTGCCGACCATAGTTCCAGTGTAGAAAACATCCACTGGAGCGTTCATCCATAGCGACAGAATATCCAGTTTTCCGGAAAGGCTTAGACACAGACAAATAGTCCTAAACAGCCTCACTGTACCAGAGCTCCCGGTTAGCTTCAATCTCTTGCATAATGTCCTGGGTAACATATGGGAACTCCAGACCATATTCCGTGGCCACACACTTGTTAAGCATTCTCTGTAAACGTGCAAGTTTAGGCAACGATCTATTTTTCCACAAACCAGGAGGCACACAAGAGTTCAATGACTTGCTCACCATAGACCCGACGGGTGTCGGCAACAAAGTAGTAACTTTAGGCAATGTCTCCTTGACAGTACTGTGTGGCTCCACACAAGGTGATGTTCTCCCAGAATCCAGGGCTGTCCATTTTGAGAAAGTTAAGGCAGAAGCAACATCTTCACCCTGAGCCCATAACAGTTCCTGTGACATTGTCTCAAATAAATCATCATCACCGGAGAGATCCAACATGGAAACTATCTCCGAATCTCTCAACTCTTCTGCTGGCAAATATTTACACAAAGTCCCAGATACATTCCCCTCTGATCTCTCACCCGTTCCTGACGTGGACTTCTCGGGTTCGGGTAGTCTCTGGGGTAGGCCTCGACCACGGCCGCGGGAAGCCTTTACGTATCCCACCTTCTTCTGAACAGGTACAAAGGGGATAGGCGTAGTGGATGCGGAAATCAAAGTAATGTTCGCTGATGAGTTAGTTACCGCAGTATCTCTCTCAGGAACACTTTCGGTGACAACAGGCGAAATCACAGCCTGCCGTTCTTTTTCAGCAGTAGTAGCAGCTTCACTGGGCGACATGGTAGGTTGCTCCACCACAAAAAAATATTCTCCACATTGCGGGCAACGGACAAATGGACGGAGATGTATGACCAGTCCTTCACACTTGTGGCAAAGCATGCCCAGTCCTTCAATGTCTCCGACTGTATAAAGAACAAACCTCCCCTGCGATTTCAGAGGAATGCCGGTATCTGTAAGCAAGGCACCGGTCAGCATAGCACCCGCAGCGGTGCTAGTAGGGAACATCTTAGGTCCCACAGTTGGCTGCATCACCGAAAAAGACATGGCCACACTCTGATCTTCTCAGCATGATCACGAGGCCTCTCTTCTTCTCTGGCGCCAACACACACACACGCGTCCCACGCGGTATCAAGTAGGCTAGGCTCCACCCACTTGTTCCTCTGATCACGTAGCTCCCGGGCTTTCACTGGCGCCCGCCACCTACGCAGTCAGAATTAAAGTCCTGCAACCTTTAACCTCTTCTTCTCCTGAGAAATTGACAAAGTCCAGCTTCCACCGTAAACTCCCGGTGAAACACTTCTCTAGGTTGCGGGAAGTTGATGGCCAACAAATCCCGGACGACGCCCCCACATGTAGCAATAACTCTTGGTGGAGCTGCTGGTTTAAAACGGGCTGTTACCTTCACTCCCGCCACCTCTGTTTCACCGGCACCGGGTCTAGGGTCCCGTTAAGTTTACCTCTGGATGATGTAGGCTCCAAACACCTGAGTATGTTTTCCAATGCTTTATTGAACAGGTGATAAAGGAAGTAGCAGGAAAGAGGTAGAAGGAAAACTGCAGGGAAGCTCAAATACCTTTCCATAGTATTTGTTTAGTACGTTGTTAGGAATTGAACACTTGTAGTTGTATGCACTCCCCTTGTGGGATTCAATCTTTGCCCGCCTAGATAGGCCTCTCTCACTAGCCTAGCAGCCAGTACGCAGCACGAATTAAAGTCTCTGCCACAGACTTGTTTGGAACAAAACCCGTACGATCCTCTGCCACAGGATGTAATGGTTTACGATGAGTATCAGACACAGCCCTTGAACCTTTAAGCCAACCCGGCAGTACTATGCAGTAAGATTACTTCCGGATACGTCCTCTAACTGAGTCACCAGGCCCCTCTCCAGACCAGCACTCTGCATGATCCTTCTATGATGGGTCCTCCCCTGGGATCTCCTCCGTTGTCCAACTTCTTCTCACAGGATAGACAACCCAGGACCATTCCTCTGCCGCTGTGGTAGGCCCCAGACAGGCTTCTGGGCCCACCCACATGCTGCAGCGACGTGGGCCTCCAGAACGGAGGACCACGAGGTGGTATTCCTAACGCACACCTGTCGGCCAGGAGGGCCAGCAGGTGGCTGAAAACGAACCTCTAAACATGGTGTCTGTCCCATAAATACCCTCTCCCAGAATGCAACTCAGAGGACCACCTCCACCGAGTTGTCCCCGGGACAGAGGAGCCCTCATACACTTCAACACGTTGCTTTTCCAACACCAGCCCATGGTGACAACGACAGCTACTGGTGCAGTGTGGAATCACACGCAACTCAGCCAAGCTGGAACAGAGGCAAACCTAACTTCACCTAACAAGTAACCCACTAGATTTACCTATCAGCGGTAGATTTAAAATCTACCAGTGCTACAATAGTATAGTGGTCAGTGTAGTGTAGTATAGTGTTCAGTGTAGTGTAGTATAGTGGTCAGTGTAATATAGTATAGTGGTCAGTGTAGTGTAGTATAGTGGTCAGTGTAGTGTAGTATGGTGGTCGGTGTAATGTAGTATAGTGGTCAGTGTAGTGTAGTGGACAGTGTAGTGTAGTGGTCAGTGTAGTGTAGTATAGTGGTCAGTGTAGTATGGTGGTCAGTGTAGTGTAGTATGGTGGACAGTGTAGTGTCATGTAGTGGTCAGTGTAGTATGGTGGACAGTGTAGGATGGTAGATAGTATAGTGTAGTGGTCAGTGTAGTGGACAGTATAGTGTAGTGTAGTGTAGTGGTCAGTGTAGTTCTCAGTGTAGTGTAGTGGTCAGTGTAGTATAGTGGTCAGTGTAGTTCGCAGTGTAGTGGACAGTATAGTGGTCAGTGTAGTTCTCAGTGTAGTGGACAGTATAGCATAGTGGTCAGTGTAGTGTGTATTGGTCAGTAAAGGAAGCAGTTTGGTCAGCGTTGAAATCAAGTAGGTTCGTGTAGTAGTTAGTATAGGAATCAGGTAGGTCAGTACTATTGTATTGGAAGGGGCTCGGGGAGTGCTAAAAGTCCGCAGGTTGGGGGGGGGCGCAAACTACTTGCCTTGCCCCGGGTGCTGACAACCCACGCTACGCCACTGCTCTTGTATTTAGACAGTATTGGGTTATACCGGAGTTCATCTTTAAGAAATTTAAAGTAATATTAAAGGCTTTAATTTTTTTTAAAATAGCAAACATGTCATACTCACCTGTTCTGTGTAAAGGTTTTGTACAGAGCAGCCCCCGATCCTCCTCTTCCTGTGTCCTGATCTTCCTCTTCTTGAGTCTCCTGAGTCTCTCTTGAGTCTCCTGCAAACAGCTTGCAATGGGGGCATCCAATCAGGCTCATTCTCGAGCCATGGTTCTGCATGTCCATTCACACACAGAGCCGTGGCTAGGCCCCACTCCCTCTCCTCAATGGCTCACTGGCTGTTATTGACAGCTTTGGGAGCCAATGCTCCTGCTGCTGTCTCAGCCAACGATGAGGGAGAGTCCCTAGAGTGCCAAGGCTCGTGTGTACATCGCTGGATGGAGATGGGGCTCAGGTAAGTACCTGGGGGGGCCTGGGGGGACTGCTGCACACAGAAGGTTTTTTTACCTTCAAGCATAGAATGCATGAAGGTAAAAAAAAAACATTGAGCCTTTAGAACCACTTTAACATGTCAAAGTGAAAATGTGAAAAAAACAAAATGGGGAAAACTGGTTACCCTTTAAGGGCTTGGTAGGAGGAGTCAGCACAAAAAAGTCTGTCTGTATTTTGACTGGCAGAGGCACCTGAAGTGGGTATTCAAAGGATAGGCTTGAGTCATCTGCTTTGGTAAAACATACAATTATTTTATTTCAACAAATAAAGTGCATTTCATGGCTTTAAATTGCCACTTCAAGGTGATAAAATTGATGTAGCTTGTGGCAATGATGTCATCTAGGTGAATCACATAATCTTCATTTAGACCTTTTTTCCATCTATTGTGGAAGCACTTTATCCTTGCTTCTGAATTAATCTATTACACTGTATAGGCTCTCCTGCTTCCCTCCAGGATTGCCAACCGCCAGTAAATTTACTGACAGTTTGTAAAAATCTGTGATTTTTTTTTACAACTGACAGTAAATATCAGGGGCTGATAATTTCATGCTGTGTTGACATTTTAAGTGTAAATCAAGCTAATTACTTTGTTATAGGTATTGCCAGTGTTTCCATATCATGTTTATATTGTTTAAATATTCACTGTGTTAGTTTTCAATAGGAGTTCTGTAATTTCTCAGGTTGCCAGTAAAAAAGATGCTCTGCCAGTAAATTTTCCATGTTTTGTCAGTAAAAAATGCTGTGGGAGGTTGGCAACCCTGCTCCCCTCTCTTTTTAATTTCGATGGACACTCTGACCTTTACCAGAGACCCCCCCGGTCAACTCCTCAGGATCCTTTAGTCTTCAATCTACCACGACACCCTAGACCAGTGATGGCAAACCTTGGCACTCCAGATGTTTTGGAACTACATTTCCCATGATGCTCATGCACTCTGCAGTGTAGTGGAGCATCATGGGAAATGTAGTTCCAAAACATCTGGGGTGCCAAGGTTCCCCATCACTGCCCTAGACCCTTTAAGGGCTTATGCACACACAGGTTTTTTTTTGCTGAGAAAAATAAAGCACAGAGTGCAGATAATGTAGCATAATGTATATCTGGTAGGCTTGTAGACCTAAAGGAGAAGTTTGGGGTATATAAAAAAAATAAACAACTATACTGACCCCTATTCATCAGCTGTCCCACATTGGCTTTAAGGCCTAGAACTGAGCGATCACATGACCGCTGATCATGCAGTTTTCAGTCACCTCAGAGCACAAAGCATTGACCAGTCTCTGCTCTACTCCTCCAGTGTTTACTGGAGCAACGGGCTGAAGAGGGGCAGGAGCAGTTGGCTTCAGCTCTCAACCCCACCCTGAGAGCTGGAGTTAGTTGTCAATAAGGCAGCTGGATGGATCACAACAATATGGTCAGGATCCTTCCAGAGCCTGGAGTGGCCCTGCCATGTCAGTTGACAGCGGGCAATAGCCCACTGCAGATCACAAGGGCAGTGCAATTTGAATGCTGTGCGGGAAACACGCACAAAGCCCAGGGGTCAATGCTGCTGTCAAAAGGGGACTTTGTGCTCCTTTATCCAGAGTGTAGGCACTTTAATACAAGTGGTATGTTACTGGCCAAATCACCAGGTAAAAACAGAGGGAAAGAGCCCGAAAAAAAAAATGAATGCAGCAACCACATCTAATGGATCGGTAAGCTGCAATATATTACATTTTTGGTTTGGGGTTTAAAACCGCTTTAATATATGACCTTTGTCTGTAGTTTAGAGGCTCACACTTACTATTAAGAAACCACATATCCCACAATCCTTGATTCTCAAAATCTCAAAATCTGGTGCTAATGCAGGTGAGAACTTCATCAGAACTGAATCTGAAACAGGCACAAGGAGGTGTGCTTTCATTACATTAGCACTCCCACATTTGTGATGCATCACAGAAGAAATGGTGAGGCATGGATTAGATACTACAGTATGTGACCTGAAAAAAGAGGATGCCTGCATCTTTAGTAAATAGGGACAAGATACATGGACATAGGGAAATTGATAAACCATGAAACTACAATCTGCAGCCAAAACATCTGAACCCATCACTCTAAAGTAAGACAAACAATGACAAAGGGAATATAACTACACTAAACTTGGCCGTGGACGGGGCAATTTTCTTTCCTGTAGCCACAGTCATTGTTGATGGGGAAATACCTCCCGCAGAGCCATTGTATTCTCCCGGCGGGGAGCAGGGGAAGTTGTCCCTGCCAGGAGAACACAGTGATTATTGCTAGCGGCTATTGCAGCCGATAGCAATAATTGCATGGGTGCATTCAGCCTGCCCATACATAATTCGAACTGTCTGTCTGCTGAACCAGCCAAGATTCGAACCGTCTATGGCCAGCTTAACACCTTGTTAAAACAAGAAAAACAATTGAAAGTGTACAATGGCTTTAAGCATTGCCCAGGTGCCAAGAGGTGATCCATGCATTTTTTTTGTCTATTATTGTGCATTATTGGGAATGCAATGCTTTTAGTATGAAGTCACTAAATTATTCCAGCCTCCAGTGTCTATCCATAACATCACTTATATGGGAGAATTAAACTGCAATAAAACACCTCTCTTAGCTGTCAGAGTAAAGTTTTTAACATCATAAAGCATCCGTGTCATTTGTGTTAATAGATGCTGAACTGTGATCCCATTTTAGCTGTGAAAAAGTCACACTTTGGTCAAGATAACATAAGTAACTGAAGGCAATATCTTTAAAGTAAATGTCTGTGATATATTTTCTTGATGTATTGCTCCAGACTAAAGAGATAGCTGCAGCCATTTCCTTTTCTTTTTTATTTTTATTTGATGTTATAATTTTTTTAATTTGATGTTATAATAAAAGAAGCTTGCAACAATACAAAATGCTTAGAGAATGATCATATAGTAAATATATAGTGTATATAAAAATATATTGCAATAATAACAGAGACCAAAGCACCGTCAAGTCAGGCATATTGAAAAGGGAAAATCTGCAGCATGCCTTGTGAACCAATTGAAATGGTTTGCCTTGCCCAATTGCACTGAACAATGGGCTTGCCCAGTGAATGGCAGTCACATGAAATATAAGTCTATTCCTTGTATACATGGCACTCATTTACCAAAGTCTTTCTAATCACAGACAAACATAAAAAAAAATGGAACTCTCCAACTACCTGTGTGTTTCTACACATATAATATAAACATAGAGCTAAAACTTTGCGTAATCTACCCTAAAAGAGAAAAAGAGAGGATAGTTGGGATTGGGTATTAGGGGTGAGGCAGATCCCTGGGATTTGCCTTCAGTTTTTAATTGCAGATGATTGGCCAATAAATTTGAGTTTCACTCCAGAAATTGGGAACAGCCTAAAATAAACTGCTAAGCCTTTGTTCCTGGTCAGACATGTCATAGGGGCAAATTATATGAAGAAATGGATAACAGCAGCTGTATTGCAGTGTGTGTTGTTACTATTGGAGAGGGCCAACTATACTGTGTAGTATTAGATATTGTATTATAATTTAATTTCTCCTATGACAGTGTCTGGTTTCCCATGCATTTTGCTTGGAAAAATTGCTTATTAGCTCTACAAATGGCCCAGATTGAATATCAAGATTTACACCCATATACTTTAAAGGAGTTCCCCACAAAGTTTGCATCTTCTGAATTTTCAGCAAGGTTCACAATACAGCTCCTAAATAAAAACTGGAACTGATTAATTGATTAGGGACCACTAACAACCAACTGTTGTCCCCTCCTCAAGGCCTTGAGGAACTGCATGACCCTGAAATGTTGGCCTACATGACTGATGTGACATTACACTAAAAGTAGATTGTGTACGTTTGCAAATTAATGCTGGCAATGTCTCATCATTTCACAGTGTTGCATTTAATATGTATGTGTATGAATATATATATATACATATATATATACACTGTATGTCTGTTCTGATTTTTTACTTGGGCACCTTTCACATGGATGGCTATTCTGCTGCAGTTAAAAGCATGTTTTTTTTCTGTGAAATTCAAGACTCCAGGCACTGCGATCAGCTGCATTTGTACAATGCGATTACCTGCATTTACGTGGTTGCGTTTAGCTGCAGTAGTCAATGTTTTTGTTTGGTCCTGAATCTACCCATGATGCATTTCGGTCCTCTGCAGTTCAAATAATCTATTTCCTGTCTCTTTGTGTACTGGCTGAGTGTGTGTTGGAGTTTTGCAGTGAGAGGAGTGTTCTGTGTATTGTGCTGAAATCTTTGAAGATGAATGCATGTATGGGTAGTCAGATGGCAATGCTCATATTGCTGCTGATGAGAATGAAGAGGAGAAGAGAGATTGAGCGGAGGAGATGTCCCCATCATTACTGGGTGCACCCTTTAACCTCACAGCGTCTTTCAATCGGCTACTTTGCCCTCATGTTTGGTGAACTGAGAACTCATCAGGACAAGTTCTACAACTACACGAGGATGCCGGTGGCGAGTTTTGATGAATTGTTGGGACTTGTTCGAGGACGCCTAACCAGACACGGGACCAACATGAGAAGATACATTAGTGAGGAAGAACGGCTGTTACTTACATTAAGGTTGGTTTTCCATATCTTGAACATATGCTTACATTCATGCACATGCAGGTTTATATTATTGACAATAGTTTGTATGTTATATATACATCTATATATATTTCATACTTTTTTCTATTTTCTGAATGCTTCTCAATTTTGTATTGCAGATACCTTGCCACTGGAGCGAGTTTTACCTCCCTTCATCACCAGTTCCTCATGGGAATTTCAACAGTGTCGACTGTAGTACATGACACCTGTATTGCCATTTGGGAGGAGCTTAAGACTACAGTAATGCCGGAACCAACAGCCAGTCTGTGGGAAGAGATAGCAGAGGAATTTTGGGAGAAGACAGACTTCCCAAATTGTATCGGGGCATTAGACGGGAAACATATCAGGCTCATCAAGCCACCAAACTCAGGTTCCCGCTATTTCAATTACAAGAAGTACTTCTCCATTGTCCTGCTGGGACTAAGTGACGCAAACATGCGCTTCATAGTGGTGGACGTTGGTGCTTACGGCAGTTCTGGAGATTCAAGAATTTTTCGTAATTCCATGATGGGCCAGCGGTTGCAGTATGGAGATTTCAATGTACCACAGGCAAGGCCTCTACTTGGTACTGCTGGACTGGATCTGCCTCTAGTAGTGCTAGGAGATGAGGCATTTGCCCTATCCACCCACCTCCTCAGGCCCTATACCAGGCATGGTCTTACTGCCAAGAAGCGTATCTTCAATTATCATCTGAGCCGTGCACGCAGAATGGTGGAGTGCGCATTCGGAATTTGTACCGCCAAATGGTCTGTACTGTTGGCTGCAATGCACCTTGAAGTGGATCACGTGGTCAATGTGGTTTTGGCATGCTGTGTTTTCCATAACTTTCTAAGGGGAAAGGAGATTGTGCCCAATGAATCGCCATTACCTTTTTTGAAGAACACAGAGGGCATATTATTACCACTTGCCCAAGCAATCATGCACTACAAGTCCGTGAACATTTCAGCGATTATTTTCTTAGTGACGATGGACAGCTACCGTGACAGTATGATTGTGTGTAATATTTTCTTTACCCATTCGCATCAACCTGCTTGTTATTACTGTTTAAAGTTTTGTTGAAATAAAGTAGTTGACAACTTTGTCCAATTAAATTGGATTTATTTATATCTTTGCTCCCTCCTAGATTGTAAGCTCTAACGAGCAGGGCCCTTTGATTCCTCCTGTATTGAATTGTATTGTACTTGTACTGTATGCCCTAATGTTGTAAAGCGCTGCGTAAACTGTCAGCGCTATATAAATCCTGTATAATAATAATAATAATAATAAATTAACAAAGGGTATAAAAAATAGAAAAACCTTACAAAAACATAAATGCTTGCATCTGTAGAAATTTTTTTTATTCTATTTTTTTTCCTTTGGAATGTTGAGATTTTTTTTTATTTTCAAGTACAACCGGAATTGGTACAACAGATAACATCCCATAAAATATAAAGTGGCTCAGTAGAACAGATAACATCTCAAAAAATCCCTTATGTGAACCCTCAAGCAACCACAAATATAGAGTATTCCACAAATATAGAGTAAGGGGTTGTAAACATTAGTTTGTGTAAAGCAGGGATCTTCAAACTACGGCCCTCCATCTGTCATGCTGGGAATTGTAGTTGCAGAACAACTGGAGGGCCATAGTTTGATGACCCTTGGTGTAAAGGAAGTGCTTCAGAGTGTGTCCAAAATTCTCCTGAGAGATGGCCCCTCTGAAAAAGTGTCAGAAACCTAACCTTGGTCTCCTTAACTTAAAGGGGTTGTAAACATTACTTTGTGTAAAGCAGAGATCTTCAAACTACGGCCCTTCAGCTGTTGCGGAACTACACATCCCATGAGGCATTGTAAAACTCTGAGATTCACAGACATAACTAGGCATGATGGGAATTGTAGTTGCAGAGCAACTGAAGGGCCATAGTTTGATGACCCCTGTGTAAATGTATAATTAAGTGCTTCAGAGTGTGTCCAACATTTTCCTGAGAGATGGCCCCTCCGAAAAAGTGTCAGAAACCTAACCTTGGTCTCCTTAACTTAAAGGGGTTGTAAACATTACTTTGTGTAAAGCATGAACAAAAACTTAAAAATAAAACAGTCATTAAAATAATTAAACTACAAGTTTTCATACACTGGGTAAGTGGAACGCAGGGAAGAATGGGTTGGTTCACTGCCAACATCTATAGGTGATCCAAATTGGGAAGATGAGGGTGAACTGACTGGGTGTGACTGCACATGCATTCTTTGAAAACCAGGATTAGATGGGAAAGGTGTATACGTTGGTGGCGGTCCTGCGTATGGGTTCATGGCTGGTGTGATCTCATGGTACTGATGACTTGGCATTGGTTTATTAAAAGAGCCACTAGGTGTATTAAAACCAAGACCCTATGGCTGAAATCTTGGATATGGGCTTTGCTCTTTGCAAGCAGAAACTATATACGTAAGATAGGCATGTATATCACCCCTGACTTCAGTACGCTTATCAGGAGGAATCTCCCTGACTACACACAGTAACATTCTCAAAAAGATCACATCAGGGTCTGAAATGTTGAGGAACTCATCAACTTTTGTAGCAAGTTGTTGTGATTGGTTTCTCATTCCTTAAATTATACGATCGAAATATTCCTCAAAAAGTGGCTCTTGCTGAGTACGGGATGTTCGACGTGTGGTGGAAGTAGACCGGATTCTCCTATTAAGATTTGCCTGCAAATAGATAGAATATATAGATTATGTATCTGATGTGGAGGTCACACTTGGTGGACAGCATACCGATAAACCTGATGCTTGCCCAAATATTGAAGTCGTGTCAGAGCTTACAGCCTCTGTTTTGAATAGATCAGACACAGGCATTCCCCCCTCCCCCCCAAAAAAAAAAACGATTCCACTGTATTAGCAGCAAGACCTCCAAAGCCAGAAGTAGTGATTTGGTACTTTGCCCAAAAAAAGAAGCCATTGTGTACTAACAGCAGCTGCCATTGTAATATGTAAGTAATAAGTTTATTGTGGATGGAGGTTGTGACGTTTTGAAAATACCTACCGCAGGTTCTTGAGTGACCGGTTGATAATCTTGGGATGAAACTGTCTCTGAATTGGTTTCTTGACTTGGGTTAGCATGATCATTTTCTGGTGACGAACTTGCACGCCTTGCTCTTGCAGGAACACTTGAGACAGTTCTAGGTAAGCATAACAACATTACAAGTTTAAAAGAAAATAAACATGGTTTTAGTGTTTACAGAATACTGTCATGTGTATACTACAGAATAGACCTCTATCTATAGCTGGGGGGGAACATTTAAGAAAAAAAAAAGGGGGTTTAGACATATTTTACACTGGAGCGGTGTGCTGGCAAGACGCAAATAAAAATCCTGCTAGCAGTATCTTAGAGTGGTGAAGGAGTGGTGTGTATACTGCGCCTTCACCTCTCCAACCCATTGAAATCAATGGGACAGTGCGGCTATACCGCCCACAAAGTAAAATAAAGTGAAAATATATATTTATATGGATATATATACTTACGAGCGCATCCCGGTGGTGCACCTCAAAAATGACAAAGCCTTTGCATGGGGGTTAGGCCTACAACGAGTTAAGGGTGCTCCGCTTTTATCTGCAGACCTCTCTTCATTTCTTCTTGTACCGGTCGCGTAGGGACCTCCATCGTGTATAAACCTCCTTTCCTGCAATATATATTTCATTGTATAAATTTGTTATATATCAAACATAATGCATGTTAGGAACAAAAGTTGAGAAAGATCTGATCTCACCCCCTACCCAAGAAACACTTCTAGGAGAGACACCAACCATTTGATTTCCTATTAGTACTGACCCTTTTCAATGCAAGTGACATGAATAAAGTAATCAGTGGTTATAACTCTGACTGCTACTGTCACTGGTCCCCAAAAAAGGGTCAAAAGTGTGCAATCTGTCTGCCAAAATGTCGCTGTCCCTCCCGCAAATTTTTGTTTCACTAATCACCATATTAGTACAGACAAAAAAAATACAAATGCCATAAACCTTTCCCAAAGACACTGTATTTGTTTAGAAAAAATAAAAGAACAACAAATTTGGTTTGTAGCATTGCACAATTGTCAGTGACGCAGGGCTGTATCGCCACAAAATGGCCTGGTCATTTTTAGGGGGTAAATCTTCAGCTTCTGGTTAAAGTTTGGTTGAAATGGGAAACAGCTATGATGCAGGTGTACCCTGCTACATAGACACGACAAACGTTGCACTCACCTCGGTTATCCTCAGTTGCAGACATATCGTCCCTGTGCGGTGTGACAAATCTGTATACTTCCTCCCACTTTGATCTCTTCAACACTCGGTCGGCATATCCTGGGCATTCTGAGTCCCATAACTGCGGTCGAGCATGCACCAGTGCTATGATGGCCTCATGGGAGATATCTCATGCCGCCATGCTCTCTTCTCCTCTTTCCTCTATCCTTCTGAACTTCCTGTGTCATTTCCCAGGTATACCTGCTGCTTCTATGATGTGCTTCCTGTTGTTTTTTTTTTTACTCACGCTGCTATCCGCAGTTGACACAAAAGACTGCGATTACCTGTGGTTATGTGCAGATAGCTGCCCTTTCTATCCGCACGGAACCGCATGTGACAAAATTGCAGCTAAACGCAGTGTGTGAATGGGCCCATAGGAAAGCATTGTGTGCTCTTAGCTGCGGTAGAAAACTAGAAAATCCACAGCTAAAAGCCCCATTCTATCCGTCTGAGTGAAAGGGGCCTAAGACTTACAAAGAATAATTTGTTTGCTTGCATTTTAAGCAGACATCAGGTTACTTTGAGTATTTGAGTTGACACTTTTCAAACAAATGCTGTTGAAAACATTTGCACATGCTGTCCTCTAAAACAATGAGAGCATAGATACTATAGTTGTATGTTGGGCTAATGTCAGTTGGTAGTTAAATGCTTCTATTGTCCAACATTCATTTTGTAACAAAATCAACAATTCAGGTAACCAAAGGTCAGCAATAGCTTGACTTTTCGACATATATGACCTATGGCATGTATGATATAACAGTGCCATCTAGAGGTTGAATTGGGAAATGTTTCACCCAGAGAAATAGTAAGAAAAGATACGCCCATGTAAGATTGCCTACCTAAACCTAAACTTGCCAACCTAAGCTGAAGAGGGACTCCATAATAAGATAACAACAAGGAAGAGCTACAGTATGTCAGAGGAAACTTCACAAGACGAAAGAAGAGACCACACCTGAGGATGACGCTATTGCTCATGCAATCTCTTGCAAGGTAAAATATATATATATATATATATATATATATATATATATATATATATATACACAGATCCCCGTTCTGACAGGGGAGGAGCGAGAGATATGCTGTTCCTAGTGATCAGGAACAGTGATCTCTCTCCTCCTCCAGTCAGTCCCATCCCCCTACAGTTAGAAACACCTCCCAGGGAACACATTTAACCCCTTGATTTCTCCCTAGTGTTAACCCCTTCCCTGCCAGTGACATTTACACAGTAATCAGTGCATTTTTATAGCACTGATTGCTGTATAAATGTCAATGGTCCCAAAAAAGTGTCAAAAGTGTCAGATCTGTCCGCCATAATATCACAGTCCCGCTAATAATCGCTGATCACCGCCATTACTAGTAAAAAAAATAATAATAATAAAAATGCTATAAATATATCCCCTATTGTAGACACTATAACTTTTGCGCAAACCAATCAATGTATGCTTATTGCGATTTTTTTTTTACCAAAAATATGTAGAAGAATACATATTGGCCTAAACTGATGAAGACATTTTTTTTTAAACTGGGATATTTATTATAGCAAAAAGTATAAAAAATTGTCGGTCTTTTTTTTGTGTATAGTGCAAAAAAGAAAAACTGCAGAGGTGATCAAATATCACCAAATGAAAAGCTCTATTTGTGGGAAAAAAAAGGACATAAATTTTGTTTGTGTAAAACGTTGCATGACCATGCAATTGTCAGTTAAAGCCACACAGTGCCGTATCGTAAAAAATGGCCTGGTCAGGAAGTAGGTAAATCCTTCCGGGGCTGATGTGGAAGTACTAATCAGTAGGACAACCAAGGATGACCATGCTGCTGCTCCATATATACAGTACAGTGAGTGAGCGTAGTCTTCCTAGGACAAGAAATGTGTTACTGGCAGGATCATTAGGTGAAAATAAAGGAAAAAAGCCTTAAAAAGGAAATGAATGCAGCCACCACATATAAGGAATGGTAAGCTAAAATATATTTCATTTTTGTTTTTGAGCTTAGATGTTTTTTTAGTGAATCAGTCTGCACTATATTACCTACAACATAAGGTACAAATTATGATCATGATAATGTACCATACAAATTATAAATATCAGGACTAGGTCATTGCATTGTTGTCAATGGGAGTAGTATGCTTTTACATGGATGTTAGTGAGTGTAGTATTCCCCTCATGTTGGGGTCAGTGGTAGTACTATACCCCATATATTAATATCAAGGGAACAAATACTGCCCTTTACATTGATACCAGTAGTGCAATAATCCCCTCTTACATTGTTGTCAGTGAAAACGTGTGCTCCTTATACTACTGTGAGTCGGTAAACAATGACCTTTACACTGGTGTAACTGGAATAAATGTGCTTTACATTGGTATAAGTGAAAATATAAGGTGACCTCCAGCTTAAATTCCCTTTTCTTTTAATTCTTTCTTTGTTATTTAACTGACTAAATGTTTAAACCAACTGATTAATTATTTTTTTGACATTTGCTTTTTAATTCCACTCCCCCTATTTTATTTATTTTTTCCTTTCCACAGCATGGAGATATAAACTAAGACAACATTTGTGATAGTTTGATATCTCATCCTGCAAAAGCATATATTATTGGTATTAGCTATACTTTGGATGTGCTACATTTTGTTGTATGCTTGTAATAATCTGTATTTTGTATAATTCCTATATGGTTATATCTGCAAAAATACAATTGTTAAAAAATAATGCCCTTTACACTGGTTTCAGTGGGGAAAATATTGTACCTTAAAGTGTTACTAAACCCATATAACAGTACAGTCTGTCTTTACATGCAGTAAAACATGCTTGCTATACTCATTGTGGAACTTAAGGGGTTAATCCTCCACACTATGTAAAAAGGCTGTTTGATCCTGTCTTCTCTGATCCTCCCCTTCTTCCGCAGTCCCCAATCCATAGTATAGAGCCATGGGGCACTCTGCACATGCTAAGTTTGGTGTGTATTGCTAGAGAGTTTTTTTCTTTTTTTGGGAGGGTGCATGTGATCAGCACATGGCCAGTCAGCACTGTCCAGATAGAGGGTCAGGGGGCATGCAGCCACACAGGACAGTCAGAAGAGAATGAATCAAGCTTTAACCAGTTCTCGGCCAGACACTGATAGAAGTCACAAGGCAGCTATATACTGGTGACTAGGGATGAGCTTCGTGTTCGAGTCGAACCCATGTTCGACTCGAACATCGGCTGTTCGATCGTTCGCCGAATTGCGAACGTTATGGGCCGTTCGCGCTAAATTCGTGTGGCGCGTCACGGCCCATAATTCACTGCGGCATCGCAGTGCATTGCTGGCTGATGATTGGCCAAGCATGCACTATGACCCGCATGCTTGGCCAATCACAGCGCTGTCAGTAGAGAGAGCTGTAATTGGCCAAAGCCAGGGTGGCTTTGGCCAATTACGGCTCAGGGCATTTAGTACACACCCCACACTATATAAGGCCGCCTGCACGGCGGCCCTGTGTAGTGTGTGTTCCGGTGTGCGGTGTGCTGAGAGATAGAGAGAGAGAGAGACAGTGTCATTTGATTTGAGTTAGATAGATTAGGCAGAACAGTCAGTCAGTTAGCTGCACTTACAGTGTATTGTGTATATATATATGCATCCCAGGTGTTGCATATATATATATACACTGTATTCAGTTTAGCTAGATCCGTTCCTGTTATCTTCTATCTAGACTATTTACATTTAATGCAGTGCGTCCTGCTCACAGTGTTCAGCTAGATCCGTTCCTGTTATCTTCTAGACTATTTACATTTAGTGCAGTGCGTCCTGCTCACAGTGTTCAGCTAGATCCATTCCTGCTATTTACATTTAGTGCAGTGCGTCCTGCTCACAGTGTTCAGCTAGATCCGTTCCTGTTAAATTCCTACTGACCGGCAGGCTTGTCTGGTTACAGTATATAAAGCTACCTGAAGAAAATTACAGGTGTTCTATTTGATCCTATTAGTACCACGGTCAGGCAGCTAGACTATTTACATTTAGTACAGTGTGTCCTGCTCACAGTGTTCAGCTAGATCCGTTCCTGTTATCTTCCTACTGACAGGCAGGCTTGTCTGGTTACAGTATATAAAGCTACCTGAAGAAAATTACAGGTGTTCTATTTGATCCTATTAGTACCACGGTCAGGCAGCTAGACTATTTACATTTAGTACAGTGCGTCCTGCTCACAGTGTACAGCTAGATCCGTTCCTGTTATCTTCCTACTGACAGGCAGGCTTGTCTGGTTACAGTATATAAAGCTACCTGAAGAAAATTACAGGTGTTCTATTTGATCCTATTAGTACCACGGTCAGGCAGCTAGACTATTTACATTTAGTACAGTGCGTCCTGCTCACAGTGTACAGCTAGATCCGTTCCTGTTATCTTCCTACTGACAGGCAGGCTTGTCTGGTTACAGTATATAAAGCTACCTGAAGAAAATTACAGGTGTTCTATTTGATCCTATTAGTACCACGGTCAGGCAGCTAGACTATTTACATTTAGTACAGTGCGTCCTGCTCACAGTGTTCAGCTAGATCCGTTCCTGTTATCTTCCTACTGACAGGCAGGCTTGTCTGGTTACAGTATATAAAGCTACCTGAAGAAAATTACAGGTGTTCTATTTGATCCTATTAGTACCACGGTCAGGCAGCTAGACTATTTACATTTAGTACAGTGCGTCCTGCTCACAGTGTTCAGCTAGATCCGTTCCTGTTATCTTCCTACTGACAGGCAGGCTTGTCTGGTTACAGTATATAAAGCTACTTGAAGAAAATTACAGGTGTTCTATCCCAGCTTAGTGCAGCTACAGGCCATTAGTATGTCTGGAAGGCCAAGAAGGAGAGGCAGACAGTCACAAGCCAATAAGAGAGGGCAAGCAGGCTCTGTGTCTAGTGCTGGTCGTGGAGACGGTGCATCCTCATCAGCACGTGGCCATGGGACACGCTTGGCCTTTTTTTCGGCAGCTGGCCATGTTGAGCCGCAACATGCGGAAGACTTGGTCGAGTGGATGACCAAGCCGTCCTCATCCTCCTCATCCTCTCTCACCCATGCCCAGGGTGCTTTGTCTGGCAAAGCAGCGGCCTCTTCCCTCAGCTCAATGTCATCAGTGACTCCTTCCCTAGCTCCACCATGTCCTCATGAGGATTCCCTCGAACTGTTTGACCACAGTGTTGGGTACATGCTCCAGGAGGATGCCCAGCGTTTGGAAGGCTCTGATGACGATACTGAGCTCGATGAAGGCAGTAACATGAGCGCGGACAGAGGGGGTGCCCAAGAAGGACAGCAATCTGGCAGTCATGCTCCCCCTGCTGCAGCATACTGCCAGGTTTGCTCCAGTGATGAGGAGGGAGGGGATGATGAGGTCACTGACTCAACGTGGGTGCCTGATAGGAGAGAGGAGGAGGAGGAGGAGGAGGAGGAGGAGGAGGAGGAGGAGGAGGCGGCAGCACATCACCAACGAGGCAGGATGCCCTCCAGGGGCCAGCCTAAGGGCAGCACATTGACTGCATCACACCCCAAAGCTCCACATGTGCAGGGCGCTGCAGTCTCTGCGCGTTATTCAAAAAGTTCTTTGGTGTGGGCCTTTTTTGAGACGAGTGCATCAGATCGCACCGCTGCTATTTGCAACATATGTCTCAAGCGTATCTCGCGTGGCCAAAATATCTCCCGCTTGGGTACCACATGCTTGACCAGACATATGTTGACCTGCCATGCAGTTCGTTGGCAAGCGTATCTAAAAGACCCACACCAAAGAACAAAGAGGATCTCTCCTTGCTCCTCATCAGCTGAGATTTCCAACCCCACTAGACCTTCAGTCCTCTCTGAGACCTGCAGTGAGAGGAATGAAGGTGTAGAATTAGGTGTGTCACAGCCAAGTACTTGTGGGCAATCTGCTTTTGGTACACCGACGTCAGATTGTACCAGGCAAATTTCCCTGCCCCAGCTGCTGCACCGCCGAAAGAAGTTTGCTCCCAGCCATCCACATGCCCAGCGGTTGAATGCTAGCTTGGCAAAATTGCTAGCACTTCAACTGCTGCCTTTTCAGTTGGTAGACTCTGCCCCCTTCCGTGAGTTTGTGGAATGTGCGGTTCCTCAGTGGCAGGTACCCAAACGCCACTTTTTCTCACGGAAGGCGATTCCGGCTCTCTACCGGCATGTGGAAGGCAATGTCCATGCCTCGCTGGACAGGGCGGTCAGCGGTAAGGTGCATATTACCGCTGACTCATGGTCCAGCAGGCATGGACAGGGACGTTACCTAAGTTTCACGGCGCATTGGGTGACTCTGCTGGCAGCTGGGAAGGATGCAGGACAAGGTGCAGTAGTGTTGGAGGTTGTTCCGCCACCACGCCTCCAAAATGCTGATTGTGACACACCTCTCTCCTCCACCCCCTCCTCTTCTTCTTCCTCCATGGCCTCTTCCTCGGAACCAGCGGTGCTCCGTAGGCGTTCAAGGGGCTACGCAAGTACGCAGGCCAAAAGATGCCATGCGGTGCTTGAGCTGGTGTGCTTGGGGGACAGGAGCCACACTGGGGCAGAGGTTCTGTCAGCTCTGCAGGGGCAGGTTCAGAGGTGGTTGACGCCACGCCAACTTAAGGCAGGAATGGTGGTTTGCGACAATGGCACCAACCTCCTCTCTGCCCTCCGACAGGGACAAATGACCCATGTGCCCTGTTTGGCTCACGTCCTTAACTTGGTGGTGCAGCGGTTCTTGGGCAGGTACCCGGGCTTACAGGATGTCCTGAGGCAGGCCAGGAAAGTCTGTGTGCATTTCCGCCGGTCATATAATGCCAGTGCTCGGCTGACGGACCTCCAAAAGGAGTTTAACCTGCCCAAGAACCGCCTAATCTGTGACATGCCCACCAGGTGGAACTCAACGTTGGCCATGCTGCAGCGGCTGCACACGCAGCAGAGGGCCATCAATGAGTACCTGTGCGACTATGGCACCAGGACAGGGTCAGGGGAGCTTGGTTTTTTTTCCCCACGCCAGTGGGCCATGATCAGGGATGCATGCACTGTCCTGTCACCATTCGAGGAGGCCACGAGGATGGTGAGCAGTGACAGTGCATGCATCAGTGACACTGTCCCCCTTGTCCACCTGTTGGAGCACACGCTGCGTGGAATAATGGACAGGGCACTTGAGGCAGAACAGAGGCAGGAAGAGGAGGACTTCCTTAGCTCTCAAGGCCCCCTTTATCCAGACAGTGTTCCTGCGTGCCCGCCGATCACACAGGAAGAGGACGAGGAGGAAGAGGAGGAGGAGGAAGATTGTGTCAGTATGGAGGTGGAGCCTGGCACTCAGCATCAGCAGCAGTCTTTAAGGGATCAGTCCCAAGAAACACATGGACTTGTACGTGGCTGGGAGGAGGTGGCTGCGGACCATGTCGTTCTTAGTGACCCAGAGGACTCCGGACCGAATGCCTCAGCAAACCTACGCTGCATGGCCTCCCTGATCCTGCAAAGCCTGCGTAAGGATCCTCGTATTCGTGGTATCAAGGAGAAGGACCAATACTGGCTGGCAACCCTCCTTGATCCACGTTACAAGGGTAAGGTTGCGGACCTTATCTTGCCATCGCAGAGGGAGCAGAGGATGAAACATCTTCGGGAGGCCTTGCAGAAAGGTCTGTGCAACGCGTTCCCAGAGACTGGGAGGTTACAAACTCCTGTTTCTGGACAACGTGTTGCTGAGGCTTCGGTCAGTCAAAGAAGGAGCGGTGGAGAAGGTGGCCGTCTGACCGATGCGTTCAGACAATTTTTTGGTCCGCAGCCCCAAGGTATGATCGGTTCCAGCAACCATCGCCAGCGTCTGTTTTACATGGTGCAGGAATACCTAGGGGCAAGATCAGACTTGGACACCTTTCCCACCGAAAATCCTCTGGGTTACTGGGTCTTGAGGATGGATCACTGGCCAGAGCTTGCACAGTATGCAATTGAGCTACTGGCCTGTCCTGCATCCAGCGTTCTTTCGGAACGCACATTCAGTGCTGCTGGAGGCGTGGTAACCGATCACAGGGTGCGTCTGTCCACCGACTCGGTCGATCGGCTGACCTTCATAAAAATGAATGAGTCTTGGATCACCACCAGCTACCAAGCACCTGATGCTGATGTAACCGAATAATTTTTTTTGAAATCTCAGATCCCTTCAAAGACTGCCTATGCTGATGCTGAGTGACTATCCCTGAGTAATTATCCTCTTCCTCCTCAATCATCACGCTGATAGCTTGTAAGAACATTTTTGGTTCTGGGCGCCACCACCAGTGCCTAAGGCACAATTTTTCAGCCCCTGTTTAACAGGGGCGTGTAATTACAATTTTTGATGTAATACTTTGCAGCAGGGCTCGTTCCTGCATTCCAACTAGAGTGTCTGTGAGGGGTTGCAGTGTTGTGGCACCAGCACCAGTGCCTAAGGCCCAATTTTTCTGCCCCTGTCTAACAGGGGCGTGTAATTACAATTTTTGAAGCAATAATTTGCAGCAGGGCTCGTTCCTGCGTTCCAACTAGAGTGTCTGTGAGGGGTTGCAGTGTTGTGGCACCAGCACCAGTGCCTAAGGCCTAATTTTTCAGCTCCTGTTCAACAGGGGCATGTAATTACAATTCTTGATCTAATATTTCACAGCAGGGCCCTGTGAGGGCTTACAGTGTTGTGGCCACAGCAACACCTAAGGCCCAAATTTCTGCTGAGTATATAGGGCAGGACCCTACTTTCAAACATCTAACTTACAAACGACTCCTACTTGCAAACGGAAGGAGACAACAGGAAGTGAGATGAAATCTACCCCTAGGAAGGGAAATTCTCTCCTGTAAGAGTTAATATGGGAAAACAAGTTCTCCTTTCCACTGATGCTTTCCAATCCTTGTTCCACAAAAAAACCCAAATTTTCAAAAAACATTTTTCATTGGGACAAAAAAGTGAGGTGAAATCTTCTGAAGAGGAGGAAAGACAGCAAAACAAATGTCACAGGGGTGATAACCCTTCCCTATGTTTTCCAAAAAGCTTAGAAAAGATTTTTTGGCTGGAGCTAAACACGTTAAAAATGTTCAAAATTACAAACAGATTCTACTTAACAACAAACCTACAGTCCCTGTCTTGTTTGCACCGCCTGTATACTGCTGTTCAGAGTATATAGGGCCTGGTGGCCCCACACCTTTCCTT
Organism: Aquarana catesbeiana; assembly: GCF_042186555.1. Taxonomy (NCBI): domain Eukaryota; kingdom Metazoa; phylum Chordata; class Amphibia; order Anura; family Ranidae; genus Aquarana; species Aquarana catesbeiana. Next base: position 242,994,194 of record NC_133325.1, on the reverse strand, counting down.
ATTTTAATTTGGGTGCGGGGTTCCCCTTAATATCCATACAAGACCCAAAGGGACTGGTAATGGACTGGGGGGTACCCATGCCGTTTGTCTCACTGATTTTCATCCATATTGCCATGACCCGACATGACATTAAACCCGCAAGCAGTTTTAAATGAGATTTTTTCCTTTAAAAATGACATTTGGTGCAGGGACTGTTCTAAACATGGGAAACACGCGTCACTTTACAGGCATACTATAGACACCCCCCAGGTACGATATTTAAAGGAATATTTCACTTTTTTTTTTTTACTTTAAGCATCATTAAAATCACTGCTCCCGAAAAAACGGCCGTTTTTAAAAGTTTTTTTTGCATTGATACATGTCCCCTGGGGTAGGACCCGGGTCCCCAAACCCTTTTTAGGACAATACCATGCAAATTAGCCTTTAAAATGAGCACTTTTGATTTCGAACGTTCGAGTCCCATAGACGTCAATGGGGTTCTAACGTTCGTGCGAACTTTCGGTCCGTTCGCGGGTTCTGGTGCGAACCGAACCGGGGGGTGTTCGGCTCATCCCTACTGGTGACGAGAAAAGGTATTTAGCAGTTTATATTTACTAAAATAATTGCATTTCCATGTTCTGTAAACTGTGGGGGACCAGATATAGTATATAGGGTCCTGGGTTTAGTAACACTTTATACTGGAGTAAGTGGAAAAACAAAGTCCCTTACATGTGTGTAAATGGAAAAATTATGCCCCTTACATCAGTGTACGTGGGAACATAATGACCATACATTGGTTTAATTAAGGAAAAAAAAAAAAACCCTTACATTAGTGTAAGCGGAAAAATAATGTTCCTCACATCTGGCACCAGTAGAAAAATAATGCTCTTATATTAGTCTTGGTGAGAACTGGCAAATAATGTACTAGCTCATAGCCCTGCATACTTAGTGTTCAGTGGGTTCTTCCCTAGGGAAAAAAACAGTCAGCGCTGATCTGTCCACTTTGCATGGACTTCACTGCTCTTCCTAGCAGAACTAAGTTAAGTTAAGTGACGTTAAGGGCAATAGATCAATCCACCCAAATCCCAACAGCGGTGGCTGTAACTACTGCTGGCATATGATGGGTTCTCCTATCATTCACAGCATCTCAGCACTGGGGCCTAACTATGCACTATATTCCCTGCCTTACCACTGACCAGGGTATAAATCTACCACAAATTCTGCTGGCAGTTGGGCCCTTTTAAACTGAACTATGAAATGCTCAAACTTTAAGTCACTGTATCTGTTATCAACAACGGTACGTATATCTTAAAAAAAAAAGTCCTAACACAAATAACAATGAAAAAGTGAGGTGATCCCTTTTAAAAAGAAACCACCAATACAGCAAACAGTATTGGTCGGTAAAAGACCCACTTTAGCTTTTTGCCAGTAAGTTAGCTTTAGTAATAAGACACATTTTAGATATAGATAACTAGCTTATTTAAACATGACTTTTAAAAGGAAACCATAAATAATGTTTTATTATAATGTATATTTGACTGGTGTTCTTTTTTGCACAATATAAATGCCCCCATGCTGTGACTGAAATGAAAAATAGTTAAAGGTCATCTCGCGATGTACTTTGAATATTCACCATGGTGCTTGTTAGAGCATGCAGTTCATTAAAACTTCAAAGACAATCCATTCAGCAGTATACAACCAAAAGTGGTTTGTATATATCTTTAATCCAATACTGACCTTATTGGCATGTATTTTAGATGAATTTTTTGATATTTTCACATCACTGACTCCAGGCTCATTTCCTATTTTTTGCAGACTTCTTTTTTTAAACTTGTGCCAAACATTTTGGAGCTCAATTTAAAATTTCATTTTCAGTTAGTGTTATGGAAAATTTAATAAATGTTGCCCCATAGGTATTTTCAGTTGAATCCATCTGAGATGCATTGTCACCAAAAGTCTCTTGCATCTTTAATCAACAATGCATGTGAACAAAAACGAAGGCGGAATCATTAACACCTCCACTGCTAACAATTACGCTCCACAAGCTGGAAAGTAATTATGATGCTTTCTATGCACAGCAAGGGTTTGAAATTATTTTGGCAATTACCTTTCCACACATTTATGGCAGAAGAAATAGCTGCACTATTTTCCTTGAAAATCGCCATAAAAGCACATTGCTAATACTTTGAGTTCTATATTAGTGCCACTTAGTGAACAAAATCACTATAACAAATATAATGACAATATACACTGATCAGGCATAACATTTTGACCCTTGACAGGTTAAAGCCTGGTACAACCCGCTGGGTTGAACGAAAGAAAAAAGCGGTCAGTTCCGGTCAGAGCCGTTGCACTGTTAGTACAGCAATCTCCCCCGCTAAGCTGTTGTGTTCTGACTGAGCTGTTGTGTTCCCAGCCAGAAAACTCAGAACAGCGCTCGCGCTGATCAGGAGACGATTGGCTGCTGGTTTTCCAGCATACACGTCCAACAGAAAACGGCCTGACGGACCGGCTGGCATACACATGGGCCGAATGTCGGATGGTGTTTATTGAACCAGCCAATGTCTACCAACATTTGGCCCGTGTGTACACTAGGCTTTTCACCAATAAGGCTACCAGTTCTGCCAATGCCTTGGTAGCCACAGCAGCAGGAATGCTAAGAATGCAGAATGAGTGGATGATTCATAGCTTCACTTCCTCCTTTCATAGGTCCTGTTCCATTTATAGAAGCTGCAGTACAGAATGACAAAGCTGGGCAGAAAAGGAGGGCAACATTAGACTCTCCTGATGAGTGCCTGTGACAGCCCTTTTACACGACAAGCCCGCTCGGATCCACCTGTCTGTCTTTCAGGCGGATCCGAGTGGGCCGGCCATTGACTTAATCCGATCCACTCAAGCCAGATGAATGGCAATACATCTGCCATCCATCTTGACGGATCAGATCAGAAGAGATCTGATGAAAACAGACATGCCGTCTGTTTTTGTCTGTACTCCCCATAGAGATTAGCGGGGCTATGATTAACAAAAACAGCAGAAAGAGGGCTCCTGGGTCAGTGTGATAGTAAAAGCAAATAACACTTTGTTCAGATACACTTACTTAAAAGTATCTTGCAAGCTACACAAAGGGTGGATGTGGATCACCAATCAAGCAGTCAGCCATCACAAGGAGTGAGAAGACCACTGTGGGGACAAGCACAGACCTGCCATATGGAGGTGTATAACCAACAGCATCTCCAGCTCTCACACCTGCTCTCACAGAGCTAGCAAGAGACCAAATCAGGACGGGACGGGCTGCAACACGTTTCTGAGGCGCTGCCTCCTTCTTCAGGTGAAACTGCTCCCTCCCCACTCAGTGAGCAGAGACAGACCTGTCATCCAGTGGCTCAGCAGATATCAATGGAGCGATCTCCCGCTGAGCTGGCGGACTCCGCTGAGCGAATCCGCCCTGTGTGAAAGGGGCCTTAGCTGTATTATCCCCCACTGCACAAAAAGATTGTGGGTAGAGGGAGGAGCCGGATGGAGGAGGATTACTATTAACAGCAGAGGAATCAGCACAAAGGGACACATTCTGCTGATTGTAAGTTATGTTCCTTGTGCCGTTCTTTGTGTTTTTGATTTTGGGTGTACTTAGACTTTAAGTGTAACCCTCCCATTATACCAGTTATACATGTAGCAAATAAAAAAATTTCTTTTCTGCGTGAGGCATCCCAGAGAAGGGGAGGATTCAGGGGAAGGGAAAGGGATCACCACTCCAGGTGGATGTGTGGATACAAGATTTTCCTCAGAACTGGAGCACCAGGTGCAGGCTAAGCATATAGCAAAATGAAGCAAAAAGGAAGTTCTGGACAGCCGCACTCCGGAATGTAGCCTTTATTGTAAAAGGTCCAACAAATACAAGCCATAGCAGAAAATGGGACAAACAAACTGACGCATTTCACACTTAACAGTGCTTAGTCATAGCACATTCTACTGATTGTAATTTATGTCCCTTGTGGTGTTCTTTGTGTTTTTGATTTTGGCTGTACTTGGGCTTTAAGTGTAACCCTCCCATTATACCAGTTGTACATGTAGCAAATAAAAAGGTCTCAAATGAGCAGTCACTTAAAGGGGAACACCAGGAGACAGCTAAATGCACAACTAAAATACACATCCTACCCACCGAAGGATTTGCAAATTGTATGAACTACCTCTGCTAGCCAGTAGGATAGGATCTCTATGTAAATTCCTGGTTTAGCCCTACTGGTTCCTAGGTTAACTCCATTCTCATTGGGAATAGGTAATGATGCTGTCATATGGGGGCCCGAGATCACCAGCAGCCATTTGTAAAAGCAAGCAGTCCTTTATTAATTCCTCCAAACAGGTAACATAAATATTATTAACCAGATATTCATGAAAACAATCATAGCAACTTTGAGATGACATAGTGAACATTTTAAGCAGCCACAAGTTTTCATGTTCACATGGTTTAGACTTAGTTGACATGTAAGTATCCAGCAGGATGAGTTAATTTCTCCCCTCCTATACATATATACTCTCCTTCATGTTTGGGTGTAACATTGAACCATATCGTTTTATTTATGCTTTTTTACAGACATTGGTGCACCCGCCCCTGATAATGTGGTAGGAAACCAGGAAACGTGCGTCGGGCTAATTTTGACTCACCATTTTCTTTTTAGATGGTTTTTATTGCATCCACTTCCAAGTTACCCCACCATGTTGCATTTCAAGCGATCCTATATGCAAGGCCGAAACTAGGGGGGGCAGGGGGGCGCTTTCCCCAGGTGACGCATCTAGGGGGGTGCTGCCAGGGGTGCCACCCCCACCTGCACTGGAAACCGCTGCTCTAAGGGTGTCACTGCTGCCGATCAAGTGTAATGGACAAGCAGGTCTCCCTCCTAGTCCTGCCTATGCCCCAAACAGCCTATGTCTTTTCTACGTGAGGCATCCCAGAGAATGGGAGGGTTCAAGGAAGGCCTTGGACTGGGGGGGCAGAGGAGGCCCAGGACTGGGAGAGGGGTGTGGAGAAGGCCCTGGGCTGGAAGGGTGCAGAGGAGGCTCTGGACTGGGGGGTGCAGTGGGGGCCCTGGGCTGAGGGAGGGTGCAGAGGAGGCCCCAGACTGGGAGAGGGGGGGTTAGAAGAGGCCCTGGACTGGAGGGTGCAGTGGAGGCCCTGGGGCGATGAATGCGGAGGAGGCTTTGGGCTGGGGAGTGTGGAGGAGGCCCTGGGCTGGGGGGTGCAGAGGAGGCCCTGACCTGGGGGGTCCAGAGGAGACCTTGGACTTGGGGGATGCAGAGGAGGTCCCAGGCTGGGGGGTGCAGAGGAGGCCCTAACCTGGGGGGACGCAGAGGAGACCCTGGACTTGGGAGATACAGAGGAGGTCCTGGGCTGGGAGAGTGCAGAGGAGGTCCTGGACTGGGGGTGCAGAGGAGGCCCTAGACTCGGGGGTGCAGAGAGAGTTGCTGGAGTGGGGGGGTGCAGAGGAGCCCCTGGACTAAGAGGGGAGTACACAGGAGGTCCTTGACTGGGGGATGCAGAAGAGGCCCTGAACTGGGAGATGCAGAGGAGGCCCTGGACTAGGAGGGGAGTACACTGGAGGCCATGGACTGGGAGTTTTAGAGGTGCCCTGGACTTGAAAAGTGGGGTTGATAAAGGACCTGGATTCAGAGAACAGGGTGCATTAGAGGCCCTTAAGTTGGGGTGGGCTGTAAAGGAGGCTTTGGACTGGGAGAGGCGTGCAGAGGAAGCCATTGACTAGGAAATGGCGGTTGGTGTGGCAAAGGTCCCTGGATGGGTAGGTACAAGGGAGATACGGAGGTGGTGCCTGCAGGTCCCAGATTAGGAGAGGGGGTGTCTGGAGGCCCCGGAGTAGGGCAGCTGGTGTCCTGAGGCCTTGGACTGGGGGTGCAGAGGAGGCCCTAGACTGGGGGGTGCAGAGAGAGTTGCTGGAATGGGGGGGGGCAGAGGAGCCCCTGGACTAGGAGGGGAGTACACAGGAGGTCCTTGACTGGGGGATGCAGAAGAGGCCCTGGACTGGGGGATGCAGAGGAGGCCCTGGACTAGGAGGGGAGTACACTGGAGGCCCTGGACTGGGAGTTGTAGAGGTGCCCTGGACTTGAAAAGTGGGGTTGATAAAGGACCTGGATTCAGAGAACAGGGTGCATTAGAGGCTCTTAAGTAGGGGTGGGCTGTAAAGGAGGCTTTGGACTGGGAGAGGAGTGCAGAGGAAGCCACTGACTAGGAAATGGCGGTTGGGGTGGCAAAGGTCCCTGGATGGGTAGGTACAAGGGAGATACGGAGGTGGTGCCTGCAGGTCCCAGATTAGGAGAGGGGGTGTCTGGAGGCACCGGAGTAGGACAGCAGGTGTCCTGAGGCCTTGGACTATGAGAGGGGGATCGTGGAGGCCCTCTGGACTAGGAAAGAGGGTGCCTGAAGGACCTTCCACCATTAGGGAGAAAGAGCCTGGATTTAAAGCCTGGACTGAGGAAGAGCCTGCCTGGGCCCTGGAGGGTGAGTTCACAACATAAATGGGGACATTTATCAATTGTTAAGGTATAAAATAAATACTGCGTTAACACTAATTAAATTAGGATGAGCTGCGACTAAAAAGTAGTAAACCATATAATCCAATAAAATTCGAAAAGTCGCGCTAAAAAAATGAGAGTGGCAACAAACAAGTGCCTAAAACATCATAAAAATGATGAGCATAGGTAGTGGTCACTGAGCAAATATTATAATACTAATCGGTGTATGAATACACCACAATGGAAATTAAATATATAGAACACAGATATTGCTTACTATGTCCATAAAAAAAGAAAAATTCAAAAATGCGTGATTTGATGTGGGCAACAAGTGAATGCCTCAAAACACTAAGGCAAAGTATAACAGTATGGCAAATGTCAGTCTAAGAGAGCCGTGCAAAAACACTAAAAAATATTCAGTGTAAAAAATAATAAACCAAGCTTATAAATTCCAACAAAAGTCCATAACTATACAGAAACAATAATTAGTATAGTCCGTGTATGCTTTGTAGCATAAAAACGTAGTGATGAGTGTCCCCAAGTGCTGAGTGAATAATTAGAACCAAAACTTTGCTGCAGTGACTAGGGTGCGTAGGCAGACCTCCACCATTCAAAACTGCTGCCTCTTACCAGAAAAAGTTGGTCTCTTAGTTATAGGAGACCTAAAGGGCGGATGGCTACAACCCCAGCCAGGGATCTGTACAGCAGGCACTTGTTGTCATCCGAATCCAGGAACTCTCTCGCCAATCACACCACAGTAAGTAGGATATGTCCCCATAAAAGAGATAAAGAGCTCCACATAGCATAAAATCTAACGTTTTATTGTATGAAAGAAGTATAGATAGCACTTACAAGATCAGTTGCGTATAAAAGCATAAAGGAACGCCGGCCGGCTACAAAACTACCCGTGTCTTCCGGGTGTACAAATCGCGGTGTCGTCGGGACGTAGCTCCTCCTCCCCGGGTGTACAAATCGTGGTGTCGTCGGGACGTAGCTCCTCCTCCCTCCCTCCCTCCCGCGATTTGTACACCCGGGGAGGAGGAGGTACGTCCCGACGACACCGCGATTTGTACACCCGGGGAGGAGGAGCTACGTCCCGACGACACCGCGATTTGTACACCCGGAAGACACGGGTAGTTTTGTAGCCGGCCGGCGTTCCTTTATGCTTTTATACACAACTGATCTTGTAAGTGCTATCTATACTTCTTTCATACAATAAAACGTTAGATTTTATGCTATGTGGAGCTCTTTATCTCTTTTATGGGGACATATCCTACTTACTGTGGTGTGATTGGCGAGAGAGTTCCTGGATTCGGATGACAACAAGTGCCTGCTGTACAGATCCCTGGCTGGGGTTGTAGCCATCCGCCCTTTAGGTCTCCTATAACTAAGAGACCAACTTTTTCTGGTAAGAGGCAGCAGTTTTGAATGGTGGAGGTCTGCCTACGCACCCTAGTCACTGCAGCAAAGTTTTGGTTCTAATTATTCACTCAGCACTTGGGGACACTCATCACTACGTTTTTATGCTACAAAGCATACACGGACTATACTAATTATTGTTTCTGTATAGTTATGGACTTTTGTTGGAATTTATAAGCTTGGTTTATTATTTTTTACACTGAATATTTTTTAGTGTTTTTGCACGGCTCTCTTAGACAGACATTTGCCACACTGTTATACTTTGCCTTAGTGTTTTGAGGCATTCACTTGTTGCCCACATCAAATCACGCATTTTTGAATTTTTCTTTTTTTATGGACATAGTAAGCAATATCTGTGTTCTATACAGAGGCGTCGTTAAGGGTGGGCTACTGAGGCTGGAGCCCCGAATGTGGGCTCAATAGCCCCGAGTGTCTGGCGGCGTCGCTGTGCAGTTTGGTGTGGAGAAAGAGGAGGCGGCGCTGGTCAGTGAGTGGATTCATGTGCTCGTCTCCCCCAGCTCCTCCCCTTCTCCCGTGCTCTGCGGATCTCCTAACATGTGCAGAGCATGGATTATGACCACCTGGCTGAGCAGCTCCATGACCTCATCTCCATGGGATGGACGGCCGTAGTGGAGGATCTACCAGAACAGGCATCGCGATCAGCGGGGAGCCAGTCTGCCAAAGTGTCAAGGTACATACAGCATGCCCTGCTGCCCGACACTGACACAGCCTGTGATGTCATTCCCTGATCGAGGGCACCCCGAACATCCCTGCTATCAGCTGCCTGTCACCTCACACACACACAGCCCTGATCATATACTGTCCCCTGTCTGTCATCATCATGTCCCTCTTTATTTCCCTGTTCCTGGGAGCCCACCACCCTACCTCCGATTCCTGTCATCAAACTTTTTATCATCTTCTCCCCTGTACCCCCTGTCATCATCATCCCCCTGCACCCCCTTCCTTATGCACCCCCTGTCATCATAATCCCCCTATCATCATCCCCCCCTACCCCCTGTCATCACCCCCCTGTACCCTCTGTCATCATCCCCCTGCCATCATCATCCCCCTGTACCCCCTGTCATCATCACCCCCCTGTACCACCTGCCATATGCATCCCCCTGTGTCCCCTGCCATATGCATCCCCCTGTACCCCCTGTCATCATCACCCCCCCCTGTACCCCCTACCATATGCATCCCCCTGTACCCCCAGTCATCATCATCCTCCTGTACCCCCTAGCCATATGCTTTCCCCTGTAACCCCTGTCATCATCACCCCCCCTGTACCCCCTGCCATATGCATCCCCCAGTTATCATCATCCCCCTGTACCCCTGTCATATGCATCCCCCAGTCATCATCTCTCTGTACCCCCTGTCATCATTATCCCCCTGTACCCCCTTCCATATGCACCCCCTGTCATCATAATCCCCCTGTCATATGCATCCCCCTGTACGCCCTGCCATATGCATCCCCCTGTACCCCCTGTCATATGCATCCCCCTGTACCCCCAGTCATCATCACCCCCCTGTACCCCCTGCCACATGCATCCCCATGTACCCCCTGTCATATGCATCCCCCTGTACCCCCTAGCCATATGCATCCCCCTGTACCCCCAGTCATCATCACCCCCCTGTACCCTCTGTCACATGCATCCCCCTGTACCCCCAGTCGTCATCATCCCCCTGTACCCCCTAGCCATATGCATCCCCCCTGTACGCCCTGCCATATGCATTCCCCTGTACCCCCTGTCATATGCATTCCCTGTACCCCCTGTCATCATCACCCCCCCTGTACCCCCTGCCATCTGCATCCCCCAGTCATCATCATTCCCCTGTATCCCCTGTCATATGCATCCCCCTGTACGCTCTGCCATATGCATCCCCCTGTACCCCCTGTCATCATCACCCCCCTGTACCCCCTGCCACATGCATCCCCCTGTACCCCCTGTCATATGCATCCCCCTGTACCCCCTGTCATCATCACCCCCCCTGTACCCACATGCATCCTCCTGTACCCCCTAGCCATATGCATTCCCCTGTACCCCAAGCCATATGCATCCCCCTGTACGCCCTGCCATATGCATCCCCTGTGTCCCCTGCCATATGCATCCCCCTGTATGCACTGCAATATGCATCCCCCTGTACCCCCCAGCCATATGCATCCCTCTGTACCCCCTGTCATATGCATCCCCCTGTACGCCCTGCCATATGCATCCCCCTGTACGCCCTGCCATATGCATCCCCCTGTACCCCCTGCTATATGCATCTCCCTGTGTCCCCTGCCATATGCATCCCTCTGTACCCCTTGCCATATGCATCCCTCTGTACCCCCTGTCATATGCATTCCCCTGTGTCCCCTGCCATATGCATCCCTCTGTACCCCCAGTCATCATCATCCCCCTGTACCCCCCTGCCATATGCATCCCTCTGTACCCCCTGTGATATGCATCCCCCCTGTATGCCCTGCCATATGCATCCCCCTGTACCCCCTGTCACATGCATCCCCCTGTACCCCCTGTCATCATCATCCCCCTGCCATATGCATTCCCCAGTCATCATCATCCCCCTGTACCCCCTGCCATATGCATCCCCCAGTCATCATCTCCATGTACCCCCTCTCATCATTATCCCCCTGTACCCCCTTCCATATGCACCCCCCTGTCATCATCATCCCCCTGTACCCCCTGTCATATGCATCCCCCTGTACTCCCTGTCATCACCCACCCTGTACCCCCTGCCATATGCATCCCCCAGTCATCATCTCCCTGTACCCCCTTTCATCATCTCCCTGTACCCCCTTTCATCATCCCCCTGTACCCCCGTCATCATCATCCTCCCTGTACCCCCTGCCATATGCATCCCCCAGTCATCATCATCCCCCTGTACCCCCTGCCATATGCACCCCCCTGTCATCATCTCCCCTGGACCCCCTGCCATCATCTCCCCTGTACCCCCTGCCATATGCACCTCCTTTAACCCCTGTCATCATCATCCCCCTGTACCCCCTGCCATATGCACCTCCCGTCATCATCCCCCTGTAAGCCCCAGTCATCATCATCCCCTGTACCTCCAGTCATCATCATCCCCCCCTGTACCTCACTGCCAGCTTCCTACCACCCCACCCCCTTAAATTTACTGGTGCAAATCACATATGATGGACGCAGGGACAATTTTTTTCTTCCAGACACCTTCAATGGGCAGGGACTTCTTTTTCTTTCAGTGACACCAAGGATGTAGGTGCATTTCTACCTAAGTCCCTGCTCATTTATAGTGCAGTGACCTGTGTAAAAAAGCCAACGCCACATACCCCCCCCCCATTGCCGGCCTTGGACTTTGGGCTGAAGCCCCTGGTCTTTTTGCCACCTAGCAACGCCCCTGGTTCTATATATTTAATTTCCATTGTGGTGTATTCATACACCGATTAGTATTATAATATTTGCTCAGTGACCACTACCTATCCTCATCATTTTTATGATGTTTTAGGCACTTGTTTGTTGCCACTCTCATTTTTTTAGCGCGACTTTTCGAATTTTATTTATCAATTGTTGCAAGTAATGCCAAACAGGAGCAGAAAGACAGGTCATGTGATAGATTTATTTAAGGAGAAGTACAGCCAAAGCCTGTTTGGTTGTACTTCTCCTGTTGATCACATCAGTGCAGATTGTTTTACTATCCTGTGACCCATTTTAGCTGACAGCGGATGTCACAGCGTCAGCCACAGACTCGGTCCAGGCTAGAGAAAGATCGCACCCATATGGTTGGGATCTGCTCACGTGCCTGGATTGGCACCCAGCTCAGACTCTCAGCGAGGATCCAAGCTGCTCTGTGCAAAACCACTACACAGAGCAGGTAAGTATAATGTTTATTGTTTAGAAAAAAAACAAGACTTCAATGTCACTTTAAGGGTACCTGTGTGTAGTAAAGGATATGCAATAGAACAGTTTTATTTTATTAAAATGAGTATACTGAGGTTTGTACCGTCTGCTACATACTCGCTTGTGGCACAGTCATTAAAGCATATGGCCCTTTAAGCCCCACCTACTGTTGATGCAATCTGACCACACACACAGTTTTGACGTGGTGCCACTATATTGCCACATACCATTTTTCTTGGGGGGGGGGGGTGCAAAAAAATGTCCAGCCCCGGGTGCTAGCTACGCCACTGCCTATTTGATAGACAACTGTCTTATACCTCAATATGTAATTTCAAAGTTGCTATGATTGTTTTCATGAATATCTGGGTTAATAATATGTTATTGATATGCTTGTTTTACCATGCATGATGTACTAATTTTGTTATGTCATGTTTTTTTATGTATTGAATAAAAATTATGTCTTCTTAAATTGACCCATCTTTTAGCCATGCTAGACCTGCCTCATTTAAAGCCCCAAACCCTCTGTTTTTTGCATATAGATATAGGGATAGAGAAGTGTGATCTCACACACCTCATTTAAAGTCTCAAACCCCTATTTTTGTTTCAGATAACATAAATAGCTTCCTTCAGCATAAAATAAATAAACAGTTCCAGCAAAACAAGGTACCATATAACTGGCTCACTGCCAAGCTCTTGGTCTCTCCCACACTGGAGTAGTGTTCTTCTGTGGCTTGGGGTGCCAGGCAGGCCGCTGGGATCTAGCAAGTGTCTCAGCTTTTCTGAGAGCTCATGCTAACTCACAGCTTGAGTCTCTCTCTCTCCACTCTACTTCCTTGACACAGTTGCTAATTTCCCTCTACTGCTTTTCAAGCCTCCCTTGCCTGAATTGTAATCCTTTTTGGGACTAGGGTCCTGGTAGCCAGGGTTTGGAGGTTGAGAAGTGAAATACAAAGCTGCATTGCTGAACCACAGTAATGATATACAAAACAAATACTTTGGCAATTACATCAATAAACTTCTTTATACTGTATATAAACTTTGAAAAACAGAAAGCACTCACGCCCTGGAAAAATGGCAATATATGAGCCACTGCTCTTATCCCCACTAGAGGGCAAATTATATAGATTGTGTGTTAGATAGTGCCTGCTCTGCCTTAACTATATACTAATTTGATGAAAGTGATTATACCTTGGTAATATCATGCAGAGATGCTCATAGGTATAACATCTAAATGTTATGACAAGGATATAATTGTGCCCAGAGAGTGGAACGCACGCTATGCAATGATATAGTGTCCGCATCTCGCAGAAGAGTAGGGCTGAGGGTTTACCTTGTGACGTCCAGTCCTGTCATATTGACAGCTTTTTAAAGTTTTATGTATGCTGCTGTTTTATAAATAAATCACCTAAGGATTTTACTCTATGAGGAGCTTCTTATTTTTATATAAATAAAAATGCTCTCGCTGCACATTCTTTTGTCCCTGGAGCCTTGGAGTCACCACCGGAGGTTATCCAATACAGAGGGAACTACCAGAGGACATCGCATTGGGAAGTGGTCCCCATTAAGGACCCACAAGACGGTAGACTCCTCTTGCTGTATGGTGAAGGAGTCAAACATATTTGGTGAGTGTGGATCGTTCACTACTCCCAGAAGGTGGATGTATTGACACCTATGGGACACGGAGCACAACAGCACTTTTTTCCCCACCAAGAAAAGACTCTGCTTGCACTAATATCACTAATGCACTTTATTTAATCATAGTCACTGTATTGATAGATGTTTATTCACTTTTGAAATTGCCACATAATATCCTTGTCACAATTCACATTTGACAAATGTTTATCCTCTTCTAATATTGCCCAATTATATCCTTGTCACAACATTTAGATATTATACCTATGAGCAGCTCTGCATGAGATTAACAAGGTATAATCACTATATCGCTATAATCACACATCGCCATATCTCTATAACACATTCTGTATATAAACGTTGTATTTTGTTGTTTTCCTGGAGTTTCACTGATCTTTTCAAAGATGGGAAGCCAAGTCATAAAAGGTTTAAAATGCAAGTACAATCAAACTTTTTTTTTACTTAGCTTTGAAAAGAATAAGGAACTGTTAAACCCTAATAGAATATTTTTACTGTATGTGTCCTGCTAAGGGATATTTTCCTTCACTTCCTTTCTTGGAGATGCAGCAGAAGCTGAGAGGAAATCTCCCCAAAGTGAGGTGTAGGCATGTGCAGTTAGCCTTCCTGCTTGTAGGTGGCCTAGTGCCATTGTTGTATGGGAAGGGGAACCTCCTAAGGGAACTGGTCTCTTAGATATTTTGTACAGTGCCTTGAGGGAAGAAAGTAGTCTGAATGGACACCAAACTCTCAAAAGACTTTAGTGGCCATCTTGTGAGAGGAGACCTTTTAAATAAGGGACCCCATATAATTTTTGTGCACTTCTGATGATTGAACAGTCAGGGACAGGAACCCACTTGTGAGGGACCATACTTAGCATAGGGAGAAGTTTCAATGAGAAGGGATAGCTCAGGGCAATCTCTGTTTTCATCTTTTACACTATAGTGATCGGTACAGAGGTGTGGAGGCAGTGCATGCTGCAGAATTATCCTATACACATTCCAGAAAGGTACACTACCCCTTCTAACTGAAACTGTTCTCTAGTAGCACATTTGGTTAAATACTGAGACTGTATTTCTCTGCATCGTTATACAGTATCTCACAAAAGTGAGTACACCCCTCACATTTTTGTAAATATTTTATTATATCTTTTCATGTGACGACACTGAAGAAATGACACTTTGCTACAATGTAAAGTAGTGTGTGTACAGCTTGTATAACACCCCTAAGTGAAAATGTCCAAATTGGGCCCAATTAGCCATTTTCCCTCCCCGATGTCATGTGATTCCTTAGTGTTACAACGTCTCAGATGGGAATGGGGAGCAGGTGTGTTAAATGTGATATTATCGCTCTCACTCTCTCATACTGGTCACTGGAATTTCAACATGGTACCTCATGGCAAAGAACTCTCTGAGGATCTGAAAAAAAGAACTGTTGCTCCACAAGATGACCTAGGCTATAAGAAGATTGTCAAGACCCTGTAACTGAGCTGCAGCACGGTGGCCAGTGGTTTAACAGGGCAGGTTCCACTCAGAACAGGCCTCGCCATGGTCGACTAAAGAGGTTGAGTGCACATGCTTAGCATCATATCCAGAGGTTGCCTTTGGAAAATAGACGTATGAGTGCTGCCAGCATTGTTGCAGAGGTTAAAGGTGTGGGGGGTCTGCCTGTTAGTGCTCAGACCATACGCTGCACACTGCATCAAATTGGTCTGCATGGCTGTCGTCCCAGAAGGAAGCCTCTTCTAAAGATGATGCACAAGAAAGCCTGCAAACAGTTTGCTGAGGACAAGCAGACTAAGGACATGGATTACTGGAACCACGTCCTGTGATCTGATGAGACCAAGATAAACTTATTTGGTTCAGATAGTGGTTCAGATGGTGTCAAGCGTGTGTGGTGGCAGTTAGGTGAGGAGTACAAAGACAAATGTGTCTTGCCTACAGTGAAGCATGGTGGTGGGAGTGTCATGGTCTGGGGCTGCATGAGTGCTGCCAGCACTGGAGAGCTACGATTCATTGAGGGAACATGTACTGTGACATACTGAAGCAGAGCATGATCCCCTCCCTTCAGAGACTGGGCTGCAGGGCAGTATTCCAACATGATAACGACCCCAAGCATACCTCCAAGACGGCCACTGCCTTGCGAAAGAAGCTGAGGGTAAAGGTAATGAACTGTCCAAGCATGTCTCCAGACCTAAACCCTATTGAGCATCTGTGGGGCATCCTCAAATGGAAGGTGGAGGAGTGCAAGGTCTCCAACATCCACCAGCTCCAGGATGTCGTAATAGAGGAGTGGAAGAGGACTCCAATGGGAACCTGTGAAGCTCTGGTGAACGTCATGCCCAAGAGGGTTAAGGCAGTGCTGGAAAATAATGGTGGTCACACAAAATATTGACATTTTGGGCCCAATTTGGACATTTTCACTTAGGGTTGTACTTACTTTTGTTGCCAGCGGTTTATATATTAATGGCAGTGTGTTGAGTTATTTTGAGGGGACAGCACATTTACACTGTTATACAAGCTGTACACTCACTATTTTACATTGTAGCAAAGTTTCATTTCTTCAGTGTTGTCACATGAAAAGATATAATAAAATATTTACAAAAATGTGAGGGGTGTACTCACTTTTGTGAGATACTGTATATACTGTATGTATTAATATATATATATACTTCTTCAACAAATTTGCTGAATAGTTATATAAAGGATATTGGTGCATTCCACACTGTGTGAGAGTGTTTCCTCTTAAGTAACGTACCTACTATAGGCTACAGAGGGAAATTCTCATCTTTGACAAAATGTAGCCTTTCTCTCTACTTTTTGTTTGGTGAATCCCTGTAGAAGGACAAAGACAGTAATAAAAACTTTAGAGAGTCTAACCCTTCTCAACCATTTTCAAAACTCAAAATAATTTGCCTTTAAATGCATTAGGCTTGTGAAAATACACTGCACTTTTTACTGACAGAGCTCAAATAGAAGTATTTTGTAAATATCCCCTTTGTGATCAGGTTGGATAAATGTTGATACATGGCCCCCTAAAAATTTTAAGTCTCTTTACTCAGGGAACATGCAGTTCCAATTAAGCACATGCGGACCTAAGGCAAGTCCTGTAGGCAGATGTTTAGAGCTCCTTAGTATTCCTCTGCTGCATGTCTGAATGAACACTTCCGTTGCCAAGTTTTAGCCTCGAAATGAAAGCATTTCCCTTTGCAAATCCTGCATGCATATTTTACACAACATGCTCCATTTCAGTTATAATTGCCTGGACTCCCTAATGATTTTTTGCTCCAGCTAACATTTTGTATTCTCCTGATTGCTGACAGTTAAATCTGAGAATTATAGAAAGTCTGAATGCTTCTAATTTTACCGGAGCAGTTTCTTGTATAGTAGTAAGTTATGCTTCATTTGGGATGACTGAGACTCTTCAAAGGTTTACAGGGTTTATGATCTTCTTCATCACGGCCCATGTTCCGCCCATTGCAGATGTTATTCTGAGATGCAGGGGCTAACTAACCATTAATGAAGTAATAATATTGCGTGCAGCACTTTTCCTGTGAAATTAATGCCAACAAACAAAACTTACCCAGACTTTTCTCTGAGCTGTGTTCCAGGAAAACAAAAAATATCAAAAGACAAATTTTCAGCAAATGCTATAATCATGTGCCATTGTGAGTGATAATTACTGCAGTAAAGGAATGTCAAATTTATAGAAAAAATCCAGACAGGATAAAATTCCACAATAAACGTACTTAATGTTAGATGTTTTTGATCCCTACTCACCAAAGGTTGCAGTTTACCAAAGCAGCTCCCTGAAGTTAAGGGTAGGTATGTGAAAGGAAGTTTATCGTTGGAGTTTATCCTTGGAGGGCTTGAGACAAATTTTGCAGGTTAAAGATTCACATTCCAAGCATGCATTTTTTATGTGCATAATACACTGCATGGACTTTAAAATATGGCAGTCTGGTTAAAACTGGCCATACACTAATAGAATTTCAAATGAACATTTGTACTACAATTTGAATGAAAATTCTCAAGTACATTCCATGACTTGACAAATGTCATGCAAAAGTATTTCAAAATTTTTCTTTACTTTTACAATTCAATTTTAGAATGAATGATCTTTATTAACCACTTAATGACCAAGCCTCTTTCTGAGATTTGGTGTTTACAAGTCAAAAACTGTTTTTTTGCTAGAAAATTACTTAGAATCCCCAAACATTATATATTTTTTTCTAACACCCTAGAGATCAAAATGGCGGTTGTTGTAATACTTTCTGTCACACCGTACTTGCGCAGAGATCTTACAAGCGCTCTTTTTTGGAAAAAATACACTTTTTTGTATTAAAAAATAAGACATCAGTAAAGTTAGCCCAATTATTTTTTATACTGTGAAAGATAATGTTATGCCGAAGCAATTGATACCAAACATGTCACGCTTCAAAATTGCGCCCGCTCGTGGAATGGCGACAAACTTTTACCCTTAAAAATCTCCATAGGAAACGTTTAAAAAATTCTACAGGTTGCATGTTTTGAGTAACAAAGGAAGTCTAGGGCTAGAATTATTGCTCTTGCTCTAATGATCGCAGGGTAACCTCACATGTGTGGTTTGAACAACGTTTTCATATGTGGGCGCTGCTCACATATGCGATCGCTTCTGCATGCGAGCTTGACAGGACGGGATGCATTTAAATTTTTTTTTCTTATTTATTTTACCATTTATTTTTTATTTTTACACTGTTCTTTCTTTAAAAAAAATGTGTCACTTTTATTCCTATTACAAGTAATGTAAACATCCCTTGTAATAGAAAAAAAGCATGACAGGACCTCTTAAATATGAGATCTGGGGTCAAAAAGACCTCAGATCTCATATTTACAATAAAATACAATAAAAAAAAAAATAAAATTAAATGTCATTTGAAAAAAATAAAAATGTCTCTTTAAGAGCTCTGGGCGGAAGTGACGTTTTGACGTCGCTTCCACCCTGCAATGGTATGGAGACAAGTGGGGGCCATCTCCATACCACACATGGAAGAGGACCCGATTGCCTCCGCCGCTACCAACGGCTCTGGTAAGCGGCGGAGGGCACCAGAGCGCGGCAGGAGGGTGGGCCCTCTCCCGCCTCCAATAAAAGTGATCTTGCAGCGAATCCGCCGCAGAGACCACTTTTATCTGAACGCGAACCGCCCACTAAAGAAGAGGATCCCGGGGTTGTGGTAGCTAGCTGCTGCCAAAATAACAATATCCCTCTTCAAAGTACCGACTTATAACGACGGCGGGCGGTCCGTAAGTGGTTAAAGAAACAACGCAAGCGTTTTTAGAAATGTGTTTGTCCGAGAAAAGCCATTGTGTCGGTGACTTGAAAGCTGTTGTAGAAAGCATAGGGGAAAACAACAAACTGCATAATGAAGGCCTGGGATCAGTTAAGAAATTGTACTTAAATTTTGTTTGCCAGCACTTTGGGCAATCAACTTCTTGCTGCTTTTTTTTGGTTATTATAAGTAGGGATGAGCCCAATGTTCGAGCCGAACATAGGTTCGACTCGAACATAGGGTATTTGTCTGTTTGCCGAACGAACAGCGAACATTATGCGGTGTTCGTGGCAAATTTGGCGCAGGGTTCCCCTTAATATCCATACCAGACCTGAAGGGCCTGGTATGGATTTAGGGGGGACCCTCATGCATTTTTTTTTTAATTTTGGTTCGGGGTTCCCCTTAATATTTATATCAGACCCAAAGGGCCTGGTAATGGACTGGGGGACCCATGCCATTTTTTCAACTATACATACCTTTTTCCGACTATACATTACAGCCGCAATCAGTTTTAAATGACTTTTTTCCTATAGAAATGTCATGTAGCTGTGGTACTGTTCAAAACACGGGAAAAATGCACTACTTTACAGGCATACTATAGACAACCCCAGGCACGATATTTAAAGGAATATTTCATTTTTTTTGTTTCACTTTAAGCATTATTAAAATCACTGCTCTCAAAAAATGTCCGTTTTTAAATCTTTTTTTGCATTGATACATGTCCCCTGGGGCA
Organism: Aquarana catesbeiana; assembly: GCF_042186555.1. NCBI lineage: Eukaryota > Metazoa > Chordata > Amphibia > Anura > Ranidae > Aquarana > Aquarana catesbeiana. The sequence continues at coordinate 242,974,729 of NC_133325.1, read as the reverse complement.
GGACCCAGGTCCTCAAACACTTTTTATGGCAATAACTTGCATATAAGCCTTTAAAATGAACACTTTTGATTATTCATGTTCGTGTATCATAGACTTTAACGGTGTTCGTGTGTTCATCTGAATTTTTAGCCTGTTTGCAAGTTCTGGTGCGAACCAAATACGGGGGGTGTTCAGCTCATCCTTAATTATAAGCAGGGTCTTTTTGGTCTTCCAAAATAGCTTTTGTTGCAGGGGTTGTATTTTTGGGCTTACATTGATTTTGGGGGTATATTTTTTTATTCTAAGTTGGTAGAGCCTTTATTTTAAGTTAAGTTTATTTTAAGTTAAACTGCTCTTTTTTTTTTTGCTGTAAGGCTCCGCTTTAAAAAAAAAAGTGGCCGTTTGTATCAATGATGGAATTTTGGAGTTTTCATTTCGTTTTTTCATTCTCTTAAGTTTATATGGTGTTTTTTAAGTTTGGGAGGCTCAAAGTTGAACATTTACTTGTTACTGTTCTTGGAGCTGCCAGGTTGCCAGAAAATAAAAACTAAGTTCAACAACAGTCTGCACCTAAACCTCCTCACATTGCCAAAAAGCCCATATCCCAATAGATAAAATAAAATGTTAGCATACACCATTTAAGTCTCTTAATTCTTGTAAAAATACACCTGCCTTTGCTCTATGAGGGCTATTAAAAAAAAAAAAAAGTACACTGTCCCTTTAAGAAAAATAAATATTTAATATAAACAATGTCCTCTATTGTAGATCCTCCTCAATCACAAGGACTCTACGACAACCCACTGTCAGACAATGTCAACCTGTCTCACTCCTGTCGCAAAACCAGAAATCCCTGACAGACTTCTGTTTGTAAATAAACTGGCCAGGGATCTTGGGTGATATCATTGATCAAATATGGTCAACATCATCATGGTCAACATATGGTCAACATCACAGCACCTCAGTAGTACACTTGGATGAGTTGTTCAAATATCAAAATGTCTTGATGGGTGGATCTTAGTGTAGCACCCCTTTGTGTACATAGTTGGATAGTGTAGGCAAGTTTAGTTGGGCTTCACTATAGCCTGTGAAGCCAGGGTATTTGGGATGATGTAAAGTTTAGCTGGCAGACTCTAAGGGCTGTGTCTGAGTCACCCCCCCCCCCCCCCCTGGCTTCTGAAAGGTACTAGAAGGTTCCAGAACTTAATAGGCAGAGGGGTGGAGACCTAAGCCTGAATATTCATGGGGACTCTACCAGTCCCTGGGGGAAGTACCGCCCAGTGGGTGAAGAGTGCCCCATATGTAATCTGGAGCCTGGCCAGTGGGGGAGTATCCAGGATTGAGAGGCCTGGAGGGGGCCCCTGTGCTGGGGGGCTCTGCCTCTAGGCAGAAGTGTGTTGCTGAGAGAGAGAGAGAGAGAGGGGGGGGGGAGAGAAGGAGCCAGAGATTTCCTCACCCCCTGCAGTCTCAGTTAGCCTTTGGCTGTGACACCCTGCTAGCAAGAGGGACCTGTACAGGCAGGAGGCCTGAACAGACGTCACCTTTCTTTGCTTCAGGAACCACCAGGGACTAAGGAAGCGATCTTTATTTTGTTCACCCCTCAACATACCTCCCAACTGACCCTGATTTTGAAGGACTGTCCCTGATTTGGAACAAATCCCTCTTTCCTTCTCATTTGTTCCTCATTTTTGTCTGATCTATATAGTTGTATATAAAATACACTATTTATCTTTCAAAAAGTGTTTCCCAATGCTAAGCCTTTCATCCAATTTCTAAATTGCTGCATTTGTAAATGTCAAAAGCCAATATAAAGGAATAGTAGTGGTAAAAAAAAGCCCTTGTGGGTTTAACTAATCTTTTTTGGTACAATTCACCTTTAAGGAGGCGTGGCAGGTGGTCTGTCCAATGCCTACATACTTATGCTAATAGGTGTCCCTCATTCCCATCTCAAAAAGCTGGGAGGTATGCCCTCAAGCCTACAAGGGAGGAAGCAGCAAGACCTAGCTTGTTTTCAGGATGGACAGTGCTTAGCCTACCTTCATCCCTGCTGGGGACATTTCAAGTATTGGGCTGCCTGCATTAGATTCCTTCTAGTGGAAACTGTACAGTCAGTCTAGGCATTTCTCTTAAAGGAGCATTTTGTGCCAGGAGTCTGCAATCCTTATCCAGTTTATCCTCTCATTTTTTTGCTTTGAATTGACTTGACTGGATTATTGACTTTGTTTGCCTGCCGAAAATGCATTTGCCTGGCTGTGCAGAAGAAAGGGAAACCAAAATCCAGCAGCCCTTTAGGGGTAGCATTACATTAGTATGGGGGATTTACATGTGGACCACATTATGTAATGCCCACATGTGATGCCGAACCTCCATGAATTAAAGAACTGAAGTTTAATGAATGAAAACAGCAGAACAGGGATGGTATTGTTTGAAAGTAATGATTAGATGACGCTGAATGTCATCCAGTCAGAAAATGAGGCATCTGCAGCTTCTAATGTACACTGTGGGAAGCTCTGAATGTGCAGTCAAATAAGGGTAGCCAATTTCAGTACAGAAGGGGAGCCTGTACAACTTGCAAGACTGGAGGTAAGCCTGGAGTTTAACCACTTCAATAACGGGCACTTTCCTTCCTTCCTGCCCAGGACAATTTTCAGCTTTCAGTGCTGTCGCACTTTGAATGACAATTGCGTGGTCATACAACGCTGTACCCAAACAAAATTTTTACTATTTTCTTCCCACAAATAGAGCTTTCTTTTGGTGGTATTTGATCACCTCTGTGGTTTTTATTTTTTGCTAAACAAACTAAAAAAGACCAACATTTTTGAAAAAAAAAAATGTTTTTCTTTGTTATTGTTATAAAAATTTGTTTTCTCCTTCATGGAGGGGCACTGATGAGGCTGCACTAATGAGCACTGATGAGGTGTCACTGATGGGCACTGATATTGTGGCACTGATATAGTGGCACTGATGGGGAGGCACTGATATATAGAATTGATGGGCACTGATATGCACCACTGATGGGCACCGATAGGCTACACTGATATGCAGCAACGATGGGCACTGATAGGTGGCACTGATGGGCAGTGATAGGCAGCACTGATGGGCACAGATAGGTGGTACTGATGGGCACTGATAGGCAGCACTGATGGGCACTAATAGATCGCACTGATTGGCACATTTATGGGCACTGTCAGGCGTTATTAATGTGGCACAGACTGGCAGCTGATGGGCACTGATTGGCAGCTGATGGGTACCTCTCATGGGGGCTGCGCTAATAATCAATGTGCTGATTATCAGCACAGACTTCCCCCTGACAGAGAGAGCCACCGATTGGCTCTCCCTGTCAGCGCGAACCGAGGAAAGCCATTTACCGGCACTTCCTGGTTCACGCTGTGATCAGCTGTGATTGCTCACAGCTGATCATGTGGTAAGGAGTCTCCATCAGAGTGACACAGAGCACCAACGATCGCCACGGTGGGCGCCCACGCAGGCATGCACCAGTATGTTATTCTTCTGAACGTCATGTGATGCCCAGTCAGGAAAACAGAACCATCGCCCGACCGTCATTCTGCTATAGGCCGGGCGGGAAGTGGTTAAGCTTTAGAAATTCTACTAATAGATATGCAACATTTTCAGTGGAGCTTGTCGGTCACAATGAATAATTCAATGCCAACACCTGCAATCCATACCACTGGTCAGCCAGTGATAAATAGAACAACCAAGGGATGAAGGCACCAGTTTTCATAGCCTATAAATGGCAGCATATGGCAGCAACGCTTAAGGGTGAGTTTTGATCATTTGAATATGAATAATATAAGTAAATCAACTAAAGTTTTGTTTTAGTTTAACTGAGAAAAAAAACAATCATCCCAAGGTCAGTTACATGTAAGCAGGTTGAGTGTTATGCTGCCCCAGCCGGGAGGGTTAGTGTTAATATGCTTCCCAGGTCTTCTTGGCGGGCTTTCCCAGGTCCGACCCACTGATCCTGTGATTTATAAAAAGGAACACGAGTCCGGTCCAGAGGGAGTTGGGGAGATGTAGACATTTTGTCGTTACCGGACTCTGTCCACACAGCCTACTGCTGAATCCAGAGCACCTATGGATAAAGAACCTTCTGCAGAGTACGTGACCACTGAGATGTACAAATTGCCCAAAGACACCTGATCTGGAGGTCTGACATAATGGACTCTATCCTGTGCAAGTATGCCGTGGCAGCTTCCAAGATTGAGTTAGGGATTAGGGATGTTAGGAAAAGACTAAACTTTGTTATGTATGCTGCAAATTTCCAGTAAAGTTTTTGAAACTGTGTCCTGGCCTGGTCTAAAGTTACTCAAAGGGTGTAATGCATGTAACAGTACACATAGTTTACAGTCAGATCAATTAAACACATTGGGGTATGAAGACAGCAGTACAAGAGTTAATACAGTGTGAAAGTACAAGTGGTTACCAAGGGTAACAAAGGTTTCACATGCAGCCTCTCGTAAGTGTGTTCATGTGACAGATGTGATAGCTTCCTGCAGGAGGAGATGTTGTCGGCGCTCTCTCCATGAGCGGTTCCAACTTCCAGTTGCAGATCAGCACCACAGAGGGCATTGGCGCAGTGCATCTTTCTTAATTGCATCAGTGACCCATGGTGGTGTACATTGGCATCGAAAGAGTTAACTAGACTTCAGTCATCTGTTCAAGCAAAGGTACCCCATGTGTAAGGCAAAATAAGTGCCTCGCATAGCCCAGAAGAATCCACACTGGTGTAGGCCTCCTATGTGACCCACACTTGGTGCCCAATGAAGAGGGGAACCAGGAGGAAGTGTCAACCGTCTAACCCCCTACCCCTATATATTTATTGCAATAATTTTACTAAGCTTTAGTGCAGAGCCCTACCTGTTGTGTGCACTGAAACCCATGTACTGGTATGCTCACTTCCTACTTCCTTCGCCCATTCCTGTTTTTTAAACCCTAACTCTAGGTTTTTTGTGACTTTAAATTGTTTTTTGGGCCAAGCTGGTCCAAATGAATTCTTTGTTTCACTTTGCGGGTAGAGCTGTATAAAATGTATGTAGCATCAGCTACATACAGTGTACAGCACTGTGTCCTAGCAGCAATACAAGGACTTCCTGTCCTACTCCCACAACAAAATCAAGTGGAAGCCTTGTATTTCATCATTAAAGGGCTTCCTCTGATTGGCTGAGGTGGAGAGGCATGATGTCATATGATCAGAAAAATAAATAAATAAGTGAATATATAGAAATAGTGACAAAAATTGTGTATATGCAAGGAAAGGAATAAATGTGTGTTCCTTAAGTGAATGTCCCCCTATAAATGCACCAAAAATGAATGAAATAATTAATTTATATAGTATAAAATCCTAAAAAGTGAATGTGCACATCTTCTGTATTGTGTAAATAAATATTTCAGTAAGTGGGTTGAGTTTACACTTGCTCCACTTCCAGTGTGAACCTTTGCATATGCAATAAACCAAACAAGACAAAAAAATAATAAAAATAGAAATATAAAAATTTTTTTTTGTTGAAATTAGTGAGTAGCCTCCTTTTTAAAAATATTCGGGGTCCGTGAGAAAGCACACTGTTTGGGGGCTAACGGTAACCGTATGAGGTTACCACATATCCCCAATAAATATGGTGAATAAAGTACACTGTGTATAAAGTGAAACCAAAGTGCAAAAAACCTCTATGTTACAGTATATTAAATTTCCTCAAATTTCATATATAAAAAGATAGGAGTCCAGACAATTAACACTCGTATTAGAGACAGCGAGTATGAATACACCATCGGTAAAACAGTCCCTATATTGGACTCAGGCAGGAATAAAATGTCTAATATGTAGAGACAGGAACAATTGAGAACATCAGGGTCGGTTGACATGCATTTAAAAATGCTCAAGGGGTGATATGAGGTGACTTCCGTGCAAGTAGAAGCTGGTGACTCCAAGTGCTCCCCCCCCGTGCTCCCCCACTCACCAGACTCCGTCACCCCCAAGGGGGTATTAGGCAGAGGAGTGGGTGTCTTTGAGTAGCTGCCTCTGATGGTTGTCCCTCTTAGGCTTCACTGCACCATGAGTTTCTTCCGTATAGACCGATAATGAGGGTCCCCTTGTGCTGATCCAGGTACCTCTGCTACTATCCACCTCCGTGCTGCTAAATCTTGAGATTGATTTTCTTTGTTATGCTTATCTCTGTTAACCTTCCCACTGCACCATTCAGCTAAATTTTGTAAGCTCCAGGTAACTCTAGCAGGGCTAACGACTCTCTTCTCGTCCCCATGTGACAGCACTGTGCTGTCACATGGGGGCGAGAAGAGAGTCGTTAGCCCTGCTAGAGTTACCTGGAGTTACCTGGAGCTTACAAAATTTTTTTTATTTTTATTTTTATTATTTTTTTGTCTTGTTTGGTTTATTGCATATGCAAAGGTTCACACTGGAAGTGGAGCAAGTGTAAACTCAACCCACTTACTGAAATATTTATTTACACAATACAGAAGATGTGCACATTCACTTTTTAGGATTTTATACTATATAAATTAATTATTTCATTCATTTTTGGTGCATTTATAGGGGGACATTCACTTAAGGAACACACATTTATTCCTTTCCTTGCATATACACAATTTTTGTCACTATTTCTATATATTCACTTATTTATTTATTTTTCTGACCTCTAAGCAATACTTACTGTCAATAGGGCAGCGCCAATTCCCCACATCTCTTTATTACATACTTTCAATTAACTCCTAAATAGGAATTAATTAAGGGGAGGCTGCAGCCCTTTTAATAGCTATTTTCCTAAGCGCAGACTTTTAATCAAGTATGATGTCATATGATGATGATAATGCTCCCACTAGGCTCATCTGTTAGTATATCTGTTTCTTGAAACCACTATTTAAAGTCACAAGAAACCTAAAGTTAGGCTTTAAGTGCTGATTAGGAGTATTTTTCTGATAGTCACACAGTCAGTTCTAATTTTCTTTTTCTAGGAAGAACAGTAAGCCATTTCTTATAGGCCAAAAATGACATTTCTGGGGAGTTCTATATACCGACATAAGGCCCTTATTCATAGAAGCCATGTTTGAATTTTGCTCCTGCTGCTGTCAATCAAAGTCAGCTAGCCAATCAGGGGAGAGAGGGGAGGGGCCGGGTCGGGGCTCCGTGTCTGAATGGACACAGGGAGTTGTGACTCAGCTCTGGTGCCCCCATAGCAAGCTGCTTGCTGTGGGGGCACTGAACAGGAGGAAGGGGCCAGGAGCACAAAAGAGGGACCCAAGAAGAGGAGGATCCAGGCTGTGCAAATCCACTGCAACAGAGCAGGTAAGTATAACATGTTTATTATTTTTATAGGAAAAAAAAAATGATAATTTACAATCACTTTTAGAAAAATGGGCTTTCCATTTCAGGATTATTTCAAAAATCAAAGTTTTTCAGTTTGCAAAAAATTCATACAATGTATAAAAGGATAACTAAACCCAAGAATAAAAATAATATGCTGCAGCTTACTAGTACTGTACCATCATTGTGTTCGTTTTCATTTTTCAGGCATCAGAACATCAGCGCATCAGCATCAGCGCAAACAGAAAATATCCGTTGATCATGCCCAAAGTGCAGTATACCTGTCACTTTTTTAAGACTAACCGAAAGCATAAAATAATGTTATCTTTCTTCTGTAAGCTATTAATCTTCCAATCCCCATGTAAAGGATATGAACAAAGGCAGACATGTTTGTTGTCCAATCTGTGTTACAACAATGGCTCACTCCATAGATGCAGGGGAGAAGTGAGTGTGGCCTACCAAGGACATGAAATAGGTTATTCATAGCAATAATTGGTGAAAATAAATGCAAAAAAGCCTGAAAAAAAGAAAAAATAAAGAAACTGGCATCATCATGCTGCCATATATATGCATATGGTCAGTGGCAACATATTAAAGTGGTTGTGAAGGCTGAAGGATTTTTATCTTCTTGTTCAAGTATTTTATTGATATCCAAGAACAAAGTGCAACAAAAACATGTCAGTTTTGAGACATAAAGCTTGAAAGAAAGAATTCATCCAGTCAAACATGAGGATGATTACAGATGTGATTATAACAGCATAAATAAAGGTCAGACATTGGTAATAAATACAATGTTATAACAAAGTTCAAGCGGTAGAAATCTCTGACAAAAGGACGCTGTGGGGAATAGCTGGAGGCGTGCATTACACAATCACACTAAGATAATGTAGTCTGTGATTAGGATGGGGGAGACAAAATTTACAAGGATAATTTAGTCAATAAGGTCATGTGAGTAGGCCTCAACTGTGTAGGGGCCTGTATGCATAATTGGGAAAGACAGACTGTGGGAGAAGACTGGGAGAGGACTGTTCTCAGCGGGGCTAAAAGGACATGAGGTTAAAAAGTTAAGGGTAGGTGTTGGGTATAAGTAGAAGGAAGAGGGAATATGGTTTAAGGAAGAAAAGAAAGGAGGAGGGGAAAAGAAGAAGAGAAAGAAGGACGTAGGTGTCCCTGGAGGGAGACTGGAGTCCCGAGCAGGTGATGTCAGAGATTATACGGTGGGTACTTAAAAGAACTCAAGGAAGCAATAGTGCAGGATAAAAAGATAGGGGGCAAGAAGTTGGTCACCCATGGGTCCCAGAGATTCTCAAATTTGGCTACCTTATCCAAAAATACAGCCTCAATTTTAAAATGGACCATTGCCTGTGTGACCCAATTACGAGCCGCAAGGATACTAAGAGAGGGGGTTTTCCAAACCTTTGTTATCATCTGTTTAGCTGCAGTGGTGACCTAGAGCAGTAGTTTGAATTTTAGGTAACTTAAATCTTGCAGTTTCTGATTCAGAGGGGTTTCAAAAAGCTTACCAAAAATTTCTGACCAAAAGGCCTGCACGACTCGGCACTCCCACCAGATATGAAGGTGGGTACCTATTTGGTTGCATCCACGGAAGCAATGAGGGGAGTAGTGCGGTAGGAATTTGGAGATCCTGGCGGGGATTTACCATCTGGTAAGAACTTATATTTAGTTTCCATAGTCATGATGTTCTGAGAAGAGGACTTAATGGCATTCCATATGTGAGTCCAATCTAAGGGTTCCAAAGTAATTCCAAGGTCCCTTTCCCTTTTAGCAACATATGAGGGGAGAGTAGTGCTGATTGGCTATAGGAGTTGGCGGTATAGGTCAGAAATGAGGCCCTTCCTATGTGGGTCACTTTTGCAAACATGTTCAAAAAAGGACTGATGGGATGCGAAAGGGTCAGATGGGGTTAGAGGTGTCAGAAAGTGTTTTATCTGAAGGTAGTGGAAGAGTTCAGAGGAGGGAATGTTGTAAGATTTGCGCAGGGATGGGAATGACAGGATTGAGGTAGAGGTAAAAAATTTGTGTGCCCAAAAGAGGCCAGCCGAGGCCCAGGCTGAGAAACCGGCAGGTGATGTCCAGGCCGGGTAAAATGCTGGGTTATGGAGAAAAGAAAGGCGAGGCTTGTGTGGTGATTGTAAACCAAAATGAGTTTTGTGTCTGTCCCAGATGGCAAGCAAATGTAGTGTGATCAGATTGGTGAGGGAGCGGCGGTGTGGTGGATCAAGCCATAAAAGATTAGCTAGTGATAGAAGATCACAGTCTACCGATTCCAGCGCCACCCACAAAGGTATTTCTTTAGAGGCATGGTATTTGGGGAACTGGGGCAATTGTGCGACCAGGTAGTATTTTGAGCTGTTAGGCAACCCCAAGCCTCCTCTAGGTTTGGGTGTGAAGAAAGTTGTTTCAGGGAGATGAGGTTTCAGCTTGTCCCAAACAAAGGAGGACTCAGAAAAGGTATAGGATTTTAGGTAAGATGGACATCTTAGTGACCGTTATCTGCCCAATCCAGGCCAGGGGGATAGTGGACCATGAAGACCTAAGGGCTGTAAGGTGAGAAACCATGGGAGAGTAGGTAGCAGCGAACAAGTGGGATGGGTTAGCAGTAAGCTTGATTCCAAGGAAGGGGATGTGATGGGTGGACCAGGAAAAGGGTAAAACCTCTTGCAATTGTTCAAGTAGGGGTGTTGATATTGCAACATTGAGTGCGGTTGATTTGTGGGGAGTTGGTCTGCAGTCCAGAGATTTGGCCAAGCTGTTCTAAGGTACGGAGGGGGTTGGGGACAGAAGTAAGTGGAAAAGTCATATAGAGCAGAACGTTGTCCGTGAAAAGGCAGAGCTTATGTTGGGTTCCACCTAACTCAATGCCTTTTATGTTTGGGTTAGCACAAATTAAATGAGCTAGGGGCTCAATGGCAAGGGCGAAGAGTAGGGGGGATAGTGGGCAGCCCTGTCGAGTGCCTCTTTTGATGGGAAGAAGTTCCAATCTATGACCTCCATAGTGTACATAGGCTTTAGGGTCAGCATATAGGGACAATATCCAGCGGAGGAAGTGTGAGCCGAATCCCCAGCGGCGTAGTGTAAACTGGAGGTAAGGCCATGTCAAAGGTCTTACAAATACAAAGCGATAGGAAGCATGATGGGATCTTGTGAGTGCGTACTGCATGGGCCAGGAATATCGCTCGACGGACATTATCACCTGCCTGGTGAGATGGAATGAATCCCCCCTGGTCCCTATGAATTAGGGAGCCTATAATCAAGTTCAAACGGTTGGAAAGAATTTTCGCCAGGATTTTTATATCGAGGTTAAAGACGGAAATGGGTCTGTAATTAGAGCATGAAGTGTCATCAGAATGGGGCTTTGGTATCATTGAAATTACAGCTGTTAGCGTTTCGGTCCTAAAAGAGTGGCCGTCTAGGATAGAGTTAAAAGCCATGACAAGAAGGGGGGTAAGAAGGTCAGCACATTTTTTATAGTAGGTGGCTGAGAACCAATCAGGTCCAGGGCGTTTGTGTGGTTTTAATGCCCTAATAGCTGATAGTACTTCTGTGTCTTTGATAGATTTATCTAGGTTCTCATTCTGTGAGGTCGAAAGCATGGGAAGTTTGATAGTGGAAAATAGAGTTTCCATTCGTAAGGATTCAAAGGTGTTTGGGTCGGAATATAGGTCGGAGAGCCTGTGGCAGAATTCATGGAGGATCTTGAGGGGGTTGCTAGTGTATTGATCTTTGAAAAGTTTCAGGCGAATGGGTTTGGACACTTGGTCTATTCTACAAAGGGCGTGGGCCAAAATGTGTCAGTTTGTTGACTTTCGTATAAAGTTTGTGGCGGGTTCTGCGTAAGGCTTTCTCTGCTGATTCTGTAAGAAAAAGATCAAGCTCTAATCGTGCCTTGTCATAGTTCTGTCTAGAGGTCAGGGTCGGTTGTTCTTGAAATGCCATTGATGCATTGTAGAACGCTTGTTCAGCAGTCGTTTCTGCTTACGGAGATGCAAAGCCTGGCTGATACAAATTCCTCTGACAACGGGTTTGTGGGCTTCCCATAGAGTCAGAGGGCAGGTCTCTGCTACAGAATTATGTGTGAGATAGTCTTTTAGTGCAATTGCGAGTTCTTGACAATGTTCTGGGTGTGCTAAGATGCTGTCATTGATACACCATTAAGGGTTGTGGGGTTTGGGAACCAGAGAGGATAGGGTTATGATGACTGCGTTAGGGTCAGACTGGGAGATAGGCAGAATAGTAGAGGAGAGTATTAGGGGTGAAGAGCCCACTGTGACCAAGATATGGTCGATGAGGGAGAAGAGCTTTTGGGGGTAAGAGTAATGCGTATATTGGTGTTTATGTTCACACCAGAAGTCTAGTAAGGAGTGGCAGTGTAGGAGTTGAAAAGTCAGTTTGGTTATTCCTGGAGATAAAGGAATCAGAGATTTATTAGAAAAGGGATATAAAACTTGGTTGGAGTCTTCACAAACCAGGAGAGTTTCACGTTTATGGGAATCCATAACTGTCAGTAAGTGGTAAAAGAAAAGGGTTGAGTTTTTATTAGGGGCGTAGTATGATACTACAGTGACCTCGCTATCTAGTAGGATTAGGTAGTGATCCTCTGAGTCTCCCTCCACCAGGAGGGTGAAAGGAGTTGAGCGTTGGAACGCTATTAGGACCCCTCTGCGTTTGGTTGACGCGGAGGCAGTATACACTTGGGGAAAAGATTTGCAGAAGAATTTGGGGATGGTCCAAGTCGTACGGTGTGTTTCCTGTAAACAGACTAAATGCGCTTTTGTGGATGCGAGGGAGCGGAAAGCCTTAGTGCCCTTGGCGGGGGAGTTGAGCCCCTGAACATTTAGGGTGGGGACATTCAGGGAGGCCATGGCCATGGATATAGACTCACTGAAGGGGTGGGATGTTAAGTCCATGGAGTCCTCGAGGGCAATTATGATTGAAGTAAGACAGTACTAGAGTGGAATTCCAGGAACCCCCCCGGGGAGGAAGGAGTGGAACAGGTGAATGGAGATAGAAAAGAGGAAAGGGGAAGAGGGGAAGGGCCAAAAACAAGCAGTGTACAAATGGATATTAGGGGTAGAGATGTCCAAAGGTAGGGAGAGAAGAAGTCCCATCCACAGGCAAGTAGATGTCCAGAGAGTGTCCCCGAACGAGCATCAGAAGACATTGTGGGGGGGGGGCAGTAATCTGCCTCAAGGATCACCGGGCTAACAAAAGGTGTATTCACCTTGGTAGATAGGTTAGTGCTAATATAACCCGGCTTCAGGATGGGTCTCATACAGCCTGTCTCTGTCGTAACAGTGAACATCATGTGAAGAGACCAACAAGAGAGAGGCAAATGTAATTACAACATTGACATAGAGAACAATTTCAAATTAGAAGTAACTTAGGGTGTAAATACAACAGTGGTATGTGGGTTGCTCAGCACTAGGTCCATCCCAAATCCAAAGAGATGGAAGGGGCCAAGTGTGAGGGCGGGGCCCACTACTAACTAGCACAAATCATTTAACAAACAGTAAAATCAAGGGTTGCTAGTAAAGAACATCAGGTTAAAGTCTGTTGTGGGGGTAGATATAGGGCATTCTGTAGGGGAGGGGTACAATGCCAGTATGGGTGCCAGGAGTATGTGAGTAGATGCGGTACAACTGTAGGCCAGCAAAGTAGGCAAAGGGTGCTCCTGGTGTTCACAGAGGTCTGGAAAATGAGGGTCAAAAATTCTCAAGAATAAGGAACTGGGCCCCCAGGGAGAGGGCATAAAGCATACTAGAGCGGAACATGGAAGATGTGATAAATTCCATCATTCAGTCAATTCCGCTACTCAAGCGGAGACAGGGGTAAAAGGATATAGACTCACTGTTAAGTCCATGGAGTCCTCATTAGCTGGAATGGGGGAGTTGAAACGGCCTCTCTTGTGGTTGCCGGAGTAGCCTTTGGAGCTGAGTGAAGCATTGAGGTTCTGTGGAGAGCAGGATGCGGAAAGCCGACGGGACCCTTCTAGTGCCGGGTCTGCTGGGAGCAGCTGGAGGTAGAGTAGAGCAGTGGTCATCGGAGGATCTACAGGTGTAGTCGGAGCCTTGGTGTGAGAAGCGCACAGAAAAAGGAAATCCCCATCTGTAGGTTATGTGGTGTTGTTGCAGGGTCTGAAGGTAGGGCTTTATGGCGCACCTCTTGGCGATAGTCAGCGGAGAAAGATTTTGGAAGATTTGGTATGTGTGGGTTTGGAAGACCAGCAAGTTTTTGTTTCTGGCAGCCACCATTAGCTGTTCTTTTGTGCGAAAAAAGTGCAGTTTAATATCGCACGGGGGGGCCATCTGATCGCCATGGAGTCAAGGCTCCGAGGACTCTGTCCATCTCCAAACGTTCGATGGTAATAGAGAGGGCCAACTCCTGGAACAAAGCTGTGACTGTTGATTGAAGATCTATGATGGATTCGGGTAGGCCATGAATAGGAACATTAAAACGGCAGCCCCTATTATCATAATCCTAAAGGCGTGATTGTAAAGAGAGGTTTTCTTCTCATAGGGCTTCTAGTTCTTCGGAGTGGTTAGCAGTCATGGTATCAAGGCTATCTACCCTTTGTTCAAGGTCCACAGTGTGGTGTCCTAAGTCACAAATTTTGCAAGACAGTTTGTCAGTGATGTGGTCGGAGGTGATCTTTAAGGCTTTATTGAGCATTCGCTCGAATTGATGCAGTAGGTCAGGCTGTATGGCTGCAGGCTGGAGAGCCAGGGGAATTATCCCAAAATCATTGTCAAAATCACCTGCCGCTGCAGCCGACTGCTGTGTCTGTCGGTGTGAGTGGGAGGTGCTTGGCTGAGGAGGTGGGGCCGTCGCCATCTTGGAGGAGGCTCGGGCAAGGGCGTCCAGGATGGTTTTGGGCTTAGTCTTCTGTTTGGTGCCGTTAAACACTATGTCTGGCGGGGCGACGTGTGCTCCGGCGATAGCGGGTGCCACGGGTATGAGTGAGGCTGCCGGGTCAGGGTTGTAAGCGGCCATGGAGTCTCAAGGAGAGTGGAGCCCTAGTCAGACATGTCCTGTCAGCTCAGCTTCGTGCATGCGCCCCTCAGGGTTTTTATTTTTATGCATTCTATGGAACTTTCTCCTCCCAGCCACGTACTAATCCCAAGGGTTCTGGGGATGGAAAACCTTCTCTTATGCCGCGTACACACGGTCGGACTTTTGAGCTACAAAAGTCCGTCAGCCCGTCCGACAGACTTTCAACAGACTTTTGATGGACTTTTGGCGGACTTTCAACGGACTTTCTAACGACCGGACTTGCCTACACACAATCACACCAAAGTCCGACGGATTCGTACGTGATGACGTACACCGGACTAAAATAAGGAAGTTGATAGCCAGTAGCCAATAGCTGCCCTAGCGTCGGTTTTTGTCCGTCGGACTAGCATACAGACGAGCGGATTTCTGGGTCTGGCGGAGTTAGGACGTAAAGATTTGAAGCATGTTCCAAATCTAAAGTCCATCAGATTTGCGGCTGAAAAAGTCCGCTGAAAGTCCGGGGAAGCCCACACACGATCGGATTGTCCGCTGGACTTAGTCCGTCGGCATCCGTCTGACTTTTGTAGCCGAAAAGTCCGACCGTGTGTACGCGGCATTACTGTTCGATATATGTCTTTCTCTGCTTTAATGCCTCCAAAACTGCCAGAATACTCCTCCTCCCTCTCTTCTTATGTGTTCTGTGGCATAGGAACAATGGTGTCTGAATAAAGTGGGCCTTGAGAGGAAAGGAAGTCCTCCTCTTCCTCCTACTGCTCTGCCTCAAATGCCCTGTCCATAATGCCACACAGAGTCTGCTCCAGCAGGAACCCAACATGGATTGTGTCACTGATGCGTGCATTGTCACGGCTCACCATCCTTGTGGCCTCCTCAAATGGTGACAGTACAGTGCATGCATCCTTTATGAGCAGCCATTGGCATGGAAAAAAAAAACCGAGCCGGCCTGAGCATGTCTTGTGCCATACTCACACAGGTGCTCGTTGATGGCCCTCTGCTGCATGTGCAGCTGCTGCAGCATTGCCAAAGTCGAGTTCCACCTGGTGGGCATGTCACAAATCAGGCGATTTATGGGCAGGTGCAATTCCCTCTGAATTTCAGCCAACCAAGCACTGTCTGTGTATGACTGTCTGAAATGGCTACAGACTCTTCTGGCCTGCTTTAGCAGATCTTCCAACCCTGGGTACCTATTTAGGAAACACTGCACCACCAAATTGAGGACATGTGCCAGGCATGGCACACGTGTCAACTTCCCCCGTCTAAGGGGGACAGGAGATTTGTGCCATTATCACACACCACCATTCCTGGCTCCAGCTGGCAGGGCATTAACCACCTCTGGGCCTGGCCCTGCAGAACTTCAAGAATCTCTGCTCCGGTGTGATTCCTGTCCCCTAGACACACCAGCTGAAGCACTGCATGGCACCTTTTAGCCTGACTCATTGAATAGCCCCTTGAACGCTTAGGGGGTACTTGTGGTTCCTAGGACAATTCAGCAGAGGAAGGCATGGAGGCAGAGGAAGAGGGGGTAGATCTGTCAAATCTGGCATAATCACTACTAGCTGTATGGAGACGTGGGGGCACAACAAGCTGCAGTACTAAGCCCTGCCCTGCATCCTTCTGAGTTGCAAGCAGAGTTACCCAGTGTGCTGTGAACAAAATATATCGTCCTTGACTATGCTTGCTGGACCATGTATCAGCAGTAACATGGACTTTGACAAGCTTGCATTTAGACGCTGGGCATGTGGGTGGAAATTACGGTATTTTTTTTTCCGCTGCAGCATATGGGGCAGAGAAATTTGCCAGCTATAGTCTACAGCTGGTGGTGTGCTGCTGGCGAGGACCTGAGACACCCTGTGCTATACCATCATCCCTGTCAGTGGAGGCTGCTGAGAGGTCATGAGGTATAGTGGGGGCAGACTGAGGCGAGTAAGGAGGAGGAACAGATTTGCGCCCCTTTTGTGTAGCTTTCAGGTGCTCTTGCCAAGAGGTTGAGTGGTGGGAGGTTAAATGCCTCATCAAGCATGTGGTACCCAAATGGCTGGTGTTTTTGCCAAGCTTGATGTGCTTGAGACAAAGATGGCAAATTGAAACAGTGCGATCAGCTGCACATGTGCTAAAAAAGGCCCAGAAAGCTGAGCTGTGGGAAGTGGGCCGGGAGATAAAACTCCACAATGTAATGGACTAGGGTGGCTGCTCTCTACTCTTCCACGATGGCTGCCTTGTTGGAGTTGTGCCTCACCCTGACTTTCCTCCTCTGCTCTATCTGGCACCCAAGTCGCGTCAGTGACCTCATTATCTGCTCCATCCTCATTACCACTGGAGACAATTGGCAATTCGCTGTGGCTGGAGGAACATGACTGCCAATTTGTGTACCAGTGCTCTTCCCTCTCTGTAGTGTTCCTTCCTTCCTCAACCTCAACCTCAGAACCAAAATCTGAATCAAGTAATGGCTGTGCATCGTCAAGGAGCAAGTGTACAAATAACTCAGCTGACTCCTCCGTGCCTGATGCTGGGGCTATGGCAGGAATAGCTGTGGACAAGGAGGCAGGTTTAACCACTCTGGAAGCTGCAGTGGACTGTGCACCAGTCTCTGCTTGGGTGACAGAGGATGAGGATGGTTTAGTAAGCCAGTCCACCACCACCTCTGCATGCTGTGGCTGGATAGCACGAGCCACATCACTAAACAGAGGAAATTATGCCCTGCCTGATGACTGACCATGTCCACCTTTGGCTGTGGACACATACGCTGCTGGCCCCATCACAGTGCCATGGGAACATCTGCCTCTCCTTGTTGTCCTCCCAGACATGATTGGGGGGTGCTTATTAACAAAATGTAATATAGATGTGAAAATGTGTACGCGGATGCACTTTAATCAATGGAAAGTGGTGCTTGGTGCACTTTACCTTGAGTACTCACTACACAGACACACTCCACACTACACTATAATATACTGCAGTAAAACTGCACTGACGCACTGAAATATATGGCATTAAACTTGCAGTAACTCACTGAACTATACTGCGTTAAATGGAAGATAACGCACTGAAATATATGGCATTGAACTTGCAGTAATGCACTGAACTATACTGCGTTAAACGGAAGGTAACGCACTGAAATATACGGCGTTAAACTTGCAGTAACGCAATGAAATATACTGTATTGACTGAACTATCCCTTCATTCACACTAATGTAAAGATGAATGGTCGCACTACACTCACACTGACTGAACTATCCCTACATTTAAACTAATGTAAAGATGAATGGTGGTCGCACTACACTCACACTGACTGAACTACATTCACACTAATGTAAAGATGAATGGTCGCACTACACTCACCGATATCACACTGAAAATGGCCACTATTGAAAGAATACTTTTATAGTGTGGGGGCAGGACTAAGAGCAATAAGCCATGATTGGATAGAGTCATCATGACAGCGTCCAATCATGGCTCTGACAGAGCTCTGTGCCCTGATTGGGCAAAGCTTTAATTGCTTCAGCCAATCGGGGCTTTCAATGCACTGTGCAGCAGCGCAGTGCATTGTGGTCATTCGGTGGGTCAAACGGTCGAACGCCCCGATAATTCAGTTGTTCAGCGAACGTGCGAACAGCCAATGTTCGGCCCGAACTCATGCTTGGGCTGAATCATTCGCCCATCCATAGCTAAGACACAGCAGTGGGAATCATTGGCTCCTCCTGCTGTCTATCACAGCCAGTAAGGAGGGCATGGGTGGCAAGGCGGGGCGGGGCAGGGCCGAGCCACGTTCTGTGTGACTTATGGACACACAGAGGCAGCTCGGGAGCGAGCATGAATGAGTGTCCCAGCGCAAGCAGCTTGTGCTGGGGGCACTCAGCAGGGGGGAGAGAACCCCAGAAAAGGAGGATCGGGGCAATGGTTTTGCACAGAGCAGGTAAGTGTGACATGCTTGTTATTTATTGAATTATTGTTTAAAAAGATGAACCTTTAGTATCACTTTAAGTTCTTTAGTGTACACACAGATACATACAGTATTTCAAATAATAATCACATATATGTCCTGCCCCAGCAGGCTGCAGTCCTGCATAAGCATATTTATTTTGCTTGTATGATCTTTAGGGACGGGTACTGCTCTTTCATGAAACAATACTGTAATATTACCAACAAAACAATAACCTGAATAGAAAAACAGGATTTAGGTTAGAAAAATTTGACCTAATTTTTTTACTGGTTTTCAACTTTATATAGTGCAATAGAATCCTTTTATGTATATATATTATATATATTCGTGAACACTTATTCATCATAAAGATAAGGACAAGCAATAATGTATAACCCTAATGAGCTTCACAGTAATGGAAAAGACTGTAAAAAAAACAGGAATGTATTATGTCAAAATGATTGAACATTGTTTACATATTAAAGGGTGTCAGAACTACATGTCAAAGTTCAATGGACTTCAGCTTTAAAATGTGACAGATTGCACTGTATGTATAACGGATATCTTATGTCATTTTTCCTGGACATAAAGATGCAATTAACATTTGTTTATTTATGGCATTTAATTGGTTGCTTCTCATTCAACATACCTATTAAGCTAAAGTACCATTACAGTTAACATTTCACATATATTGATATATTGTATAATTTAAACATGAACACAGATCAATGAAAAGAATGTATTTAACCCAAAAGCAAACATTTATTATATTACACCTTACTAATTCTTAGATGTGATAGCTGCATTCATTTTCTTTTATAGGCTTCTTTCCTTCATTTCATATTTTCTGGTGATCCAGCCAGTAAGACTGTTGTTTTTCAACAGAACAGGCTCTCCTGCAAATGTAGACGAATCTTGAGAGAAACCATTCACCACTGACAGGGGTGCTTATAATGATCAGCTTTTATTTATTCATGTAAAAAACTGTTGTTGTAACTGCTTGTGTAACTGCATTATGAGCTGGAGTTTGGCTTCAATTTGTTACTGTATCTATATATGCTAGTACATCTAACAATTCCCTCCCCCCAGGCTGACAATGCACAGAAATGTACTGCGTTAAACTGCACGTAGTGCACTGAAATATACGGCATTAAACTTGCAGTAACGTAATGAAATATACTGTATTAAACGGTCACTATACTTACACTGACTGAACTATCCCTTCATTCACACTAATGTAAAGATGAATGGTCGCACTACACTCATTCTAAACTATCCCTACATACATACTAAACTGATATTCTACACTGACAATCGAATCAGAATAGCACACTATAGCACACTAACTGTCTAATAGCACTGAACAGAGCCCTGTTCTATCTCTCTCCTCACCGATATCACACTGAAAATGGCCACTATTGAAAGAATACTTTTATAGTGTGGGGGCGGGACTAAGATCAATGAGCCCTGATTGGATAGAGTCATCATGACAGCGTCCAATCATGGCTCTGACAGTGCTCTGTGCCCTGATTGGGCAAAGCTTTAATTGCTTCAGCCAATCAGGGCTTTCAATGCACTGTGCAGCAGCGCAGTGCATTGTGGTCATTCGGTGGGCCAAACAAACGGTTGAACGCCCTGATAATTCAGTTGTTTGGTGAATGTGCGAACAGCCAATGTTCGGCCCAAACTCATGCTGTTCCCCTGTACACCTTTATCCAGAGTGAAGGCACTCTAATACAGGAGGTGTGTTACTGGCCAGATCACCAGGTCAAAACAGAGGGAAAAGTGCCTAAAAAAGAAAACTACATCTAACCACCACATCTAATGATTGATAAGCTGCAATATATTACTGTATATTTTCAGTTTTGGGTTTAATACCTCTTTAAATATTGGAAGTTTATGATTTTAGAATTCTGGAAGTAGGTAGTTGGTCTTATTTACAATTAGGGTCTGATTGTTTGGGTAGCAAATGTATTCAGTTTCTACATTTAAATTCCTATATATAGAAATAGGTTTAAATATATAACTTTAACCACTTTAACCACAGCCCCGGAAGATTTTACCCCCTTCCTGACCAGAGCACTTTTTGTGATTCGGCACTGCGTCTCTTTAACTGACAATTGCACTGTCATGCGACGTGGCTTCCAAACAAAATTGACGTCCCTTTTTTCCCACAAATAGAGCTTTTTTTTGGTGGTATTTGATCACCTCTGCGGTTTTTATTTTTTGCGCTATAATAAATATCCCCAAAAAATATATAAAAAACATTTTTTTCCTCAGTTTAGGCTGATACGTATTGTTCTACATATTTTTGGTAAAAAAAAAACGCAATAAGCGTTTATTGATTGGTTTGCGCAAAAGTTATAGCGTCTACAAAATAGGGGATAGTTTTATGGCATTTTTATTGATAATTCTTTTTTTTTACTAGTAATGGCGGCGATCAGCGATTTTTATCGTGACTGCGACATTATGGCGGACACATCGGACACTTTTGGCCTGATTTTGGGATCATTCACATTTATACAGCGATCAGTGCAATTAAAAATGCATTGATTACTGTGTAAATGTGACTGGCAGTGAAGGGGTTAACCACTAGGTGGCGCTGTAGGGGTTAAGTGTGTCCTAGGGAGTGACTCTAACTGTGGGGGGGAGGAGCTGTGTGTGACACTACACTGATCACCGCTGTTATCACAGGGAGCTGTGATCAGTGACAGTGTCATTAGGCAGAATGGGGAAATGCTTGTTTACATTAGCATCTCCCTGTTCTTCCTCACTGTTCTTCCCCGCGGACATCGAGTCCGCAGGACCCGCGATCACGGTCACGGAGCTCCCGGTGGGCGCGCCCGCAAGCCACCTCTTAATCTGCCTGTACATGCCCTTCTGCCGCAGTATATCTGCTTGAGAGGCAGCACAGAGACCTAAGGTAATCCTGGAGGAGCTGCAGAGTTCCACAGCAGAGACTGGAGTATCTGTACATAGGACAAACATAAGCCGTACGCTCTATATAGTTGGGCTTTATGCCAGAGTGGCCATAAGAAAGCCATTACTTTCAGCAAAAAACAAAATGGCATGTTTTGAGTTTGCGAAAAGGCATGTGGAGACTCCCAAAATGTATGGAGGAAGGTGCTCTGGTCTGATGAGACTAAAATTGAACTTTTTGGCCATCAAAGAAAACGCTATGTCTGGCGTAAACCCAGCACATCACATCACCCAAAGAACACCATTCCCACAGTGAAACACGGTGATGGCAGGATCATGCTGTGGGGATGTTTTTCAGCAGTCGGGACTGGGAAACTGGTCAGAGTTGAAGGAAAGATGGATGGTGCTAAATACACGGATATTCTTGAGCAAAATCTGTAACACTCTGTGTGTGATTTGAGGCTAGGACGGAGGTTCACCTTTCAGCAGGACAATGACCCCAAACACACTGCTAAAGCAACACTTGAGTGGTTTAAGGGGAAACACATCAGGCTTCATCCCCTGGTACATGACACAACTGCTAAAAAAAAACTGAGGGTTTACTATACCTTTAATGCTTCCCTATTAAGGTTTATGGAGAAAGTACCATGCATTTGGACAGCATTGAAGGTCGTGGCAAAGGGACAAAGTCACCTTCCTATATGGCTCAGAGTGCTGACTGTCCCTCTCCTACTCTGAGATCTACTGGGAAGTACAAAAGGCTGATATTCAACTATGACACTACCTGCCTGGAATTTGCATGTTTTCCCTGTGCCTGCGTGGGTTTCCTCCGGGTGCTCTGGTTTCCTCCCACACTGAATGTGAATATGAATGTGAGTTAGGGACCTTAGACTGCAAGCTCCTTGAGGGCAGGGATTGATGCGAATGTACAATATATATTTGTAAAAAAGTTCTGCATAAATTGACATCTCTACTGTATACCACATGACTGGAGAGAGGAAGGAGAACCTGCCTTCATTCAGGAGAGCTGCTTTCAATGTCACATGACCTGAAGATGGACTATGCCCGAAACGTGTCATCCAGATGACAGCCTTGTGAGAGACTGCTCCACAGAATAGTTGCCATCCCTTGATTCAATAGAGCTGTGGTCAAGGCTGTTGCCGAAACGCATCTGCTTGTCTGCTTGAATTTGATTTTACAATAAAGAGTACAGATGAATTATCCAGTTGTGACGGCTCTTCCATTGGACTATGTTACTATTTGTTTTGGATGTGGGAAGGGCATTCTGAGCCTTTGAGCACCTGGAGTTGGGTGTGTTGTTTTCACCTGCACCTTGCCATCTGGATATCACAGTTCAAAGCGGTACTTTTCTTGGGCCTGCTGGGTTCAATATACTACAGTGAATTCAGCGACTATCGTGGCCCTGATTTCACATCCGGTACGTCACCCAGAAGCCCTGGCCACATACACCCAGCCTGTGTCTGCTGCCTCCATCCCTGGGTGGATGAGTGGGCCCGTGGCCCTGCTGCACAGTTAACGTCATTCCGGTTGCGCTGACAGCACATCCAGCTGCCGATATCGGTTTCTCTGCACTCTAGTATAAGTCCATAACAGGTGTTCCACAGTACTACCCCAACAGCATCTGGTTACTTCACCATCACTGAGTGACTTTGCCGGTGTGGATTATCTCCCCTTCCCCTCTCCAGCCCTGCTTGTTATATGGCATGTGGATCCAGTCTTTTCGTTATACAATAGCGTTATACAATTGTGGGGCTTTGGCAATTCTGTTACTGACAACATAGACCAGTCTGCTTTTAACAAGAGTTTTTCTTTTTTATGACTATTGCCTGGCCAATAAACAATTTTTACATGTTTACATTATGTCCTTTTTGGTCATCCATCCTTGTGGGACTATACAAACCAGCCATCATCCTTATGAGCACAAAGTTGTGACTGTACAGACTTACAGTATCTCATAAAAGTGAGTACACCCCTCACATTTTTGTAAATATTTTATTATATCTTTTCATTTGACAACACTGAAAAAATGACACTTTGCTACAATGTAAAGTAGTGAGTGTACAGCTTGTATAACTGTAAATTTGCTGTCCCTCAAAATAACTCAACACACAGTCATTATTGTCTAAACCGCTGGCAACAAAAGTGAGTATACCCCTAAGTGAAAATGTCCAAATTGGGCCCAAAGTGTCAATATTTTGAGTGGCCACCATTATTTTCCAACACTTCCCTAACCCTCTTGGGCATGTAGTTCACCAGAGATTCACAGGTTGCCACTGGAGTCCTCTTCCACTCCTCCATGACAACATCACGGAGCTGGTGGATGTTAGAGACCTTGCACTCCTCCACCTTCCATTTAAGGATGACCCACAGATGCTCAATAAGGTTTAGGTCTGGAGACATGCTTGGCCAGTCCATCACCTTTACCCTCAGCTTCAGTGGTCATCTTGGAGGTGTGTTTGGGGTCATTATTATGTTGGAATACTGCCCTGCAGCCCAATCTCCGCAAGGAGGAGATCATGCTGTGCTTCAGTATGTTACAGTACATGTTGGCATTCATGGTTCCCTCAACAAACTGTAGCTCCCCAGTGCAGACAGCACTCATGCAGCCCCAGACCATGACACTCCCACCGCCATGCTTGACTGTAGGCAAGACACACTTGTGTTTGCACTCCTCACCTGGTTGCCGCCACACACGCTTGACACCATCTAAACCAAATAAGTTTATCTTGGTCTCTTCAGACCACAGGACATGGTTCCAGTAATCCATGTCCTTAGTCTGCTTGTCTTCAGCAAACTGTTTGTAGGCTTTCTTATGCATCATCTTTATAATGCAGTGTGCGGTGTATGGTCTGAGCCCTGAAAGGCTGACCCCCCACCCCTTCAACCTCTGCAGCAATGCTGGCAGCACCCATTCGTCTATTTCCCAAAGGCAACCTCTGAAAATATTGCTGAGCATGTGCACTCAACTTCTTTGGTCGACCATGGCGAGGCCTGTTCTGAGTGGAACCTGTCCTGTTAAACCGCTGTATGGTCTTGGTCACCATGCTGCAGCTCAGTTTCAGGGTCTTGGCAATCTTTTTATAGCCTAGGCCATCTTTATGTAGACCCACAATTCTTATTTTCAGATTCTCAGAGAGTTCTTTGCCATGAGGTGCCATGTTGAACTTTCAGTGACCAGTATGAGAGAGTGAGAGCGATAACACCAAATTTAACACACCTGCTCACCATTCACACCTGAGACCTTGTAACACTAAAGAGTCACATGACACCGGGGAGGAAAAGTGGCTAATTGGGCCCAATTTGGACATTTTCACTTAGGGGTGTACTCACTTTTGTTGCCAGCGATTTAGACATTAATGGCTGTGTGTTGAGTTATTTTGAGGGGACAGCAAATTTACACTGTTATACAAGCTGTACACTCCCTACTTTACATTGTAGCAAAGTGTCATTTCTTCAGTGTTGTCACATGAAAGTATATAATAAAATATTTACAAAAATGTGAGGGGTGTACTCACTTTTGTGAGATACTGTATATGCCTCAGCACTATTCATTGAGGAACTTTGTGTTTGGATTTAAACCCCTTTCACACTGGGGCGGTTTTCAGGCGCTTTAGCGTTGGAAATAGCCTCTGCTAAGTGCCTGAAAACTGCCTCTCATTCATTCTAGTGTGACTTTTCACACTGGGGCGGAGCTCTTGCAGGACGTTCTGAAAAGTCCTGCAAGCAGCATCTTTGGAGCGGTTTGGGAGCGCTGCATTTAGTGCTTCCAAAATGCCCTGCCCATTGGAATAAATGGGCAGCGCTTCCGAAGCGGCTGAAAAGCGTTTTGGAAGTGCCGCAACACGGGCGCTTTTAACCCCTTTTTTGGGGTTAAAAGCCCTGCCTAAACAGCGCTAATGGGCCGTTAAAACGAGCTGCGCTTTAGCGCTAACGAGGATGCGGCCCCAGTGTGAAAGGGGTCTAAAACTTAAAACTGTATGTAATTATTTATAATAATAATGCAGAACTGCAATCACTTCTTTCTTTTTTATATCTGACTTGAGTTTAGCTTTTAAAACCGAACTACAGGCTGTGCAAACATTTTCTGAGGCATATTTATTCTCATTTGAATCTTGGGGGTGAATCTTTAGAGGTGACTCAGTTATTAAGTTAACTACTTTGTTCTGAAAGTTTTCTCCCCATGATCCCTGTACACTGTCTGGCTGTAAAAAGCACTAGCATTAAAACCTGAAACTTATCTTAATCTAAGCCATTGCAGTTTTTGTCTTTCTAAAGAGTAAAGCAGAAGAGCTAAGCTTTTCTAAAAGAGAAGCAGATTTATTTTTATTTTATTCTAATATATATGAACTGTTGTTCCACCTAATAAAACAATCCCATCAAACTTTGAGAGCAAGCCATTTTAATTATAACCAACTGTTTTTACAGATGCAAATCCGGTATCTGGAAATTGTCTTATTCTTACATACTATAAATGAAATAAGTAAGAAATTAAACAATCTGTTGCTGCCCTCTACTGTACAGTATTGGTACTGAATCAGCTCTGCAGGAAAATACCTATATATTTCTATTTCACAGAACATGTCCAAGTCCTGGTGTGCAGTCATGTTGGAACAGGAAGGGGCCATTTGCAAACTGTTCCCACAAAGTTGGGAGTATGAGATTGCCCAAAATGTCTTGGTATGCTGATGCCTTAAGAGTTCCCTTCACTGGAACTAAGGGGCCAATCCCAACCCCTGAAAAACAACCCTGCACCATAATCCCCCCCTCCACCAAATGATTTGGACCAGTGCACAAAGTAAGGTCTATAAAGACATGGATGAGTGAGTTTGGGGTGAAGGAACTTGACTGGCCTGCATAGAGTCCTGACCTCAACCCGATAGAACACCTTTGGTACAAATTAGAGCGGAGACTGCAAGCCAGGCCTTCTCATCCAACATCAGTGTCTGACCTCACAAATGCACTTCTGGAAGAATGGTCAAACATTCCCATAGACAAACTCCTAAACCTTGTGGACAGCCTTCCCAGAAGGACCAAGACTGGGATGCCATTAAAGTTCATGTGTGTGTAAAGGCAGGCGTCCCACTACTATTGACAATATAGTATATATATATATATATATATATATATATATATATACAAATACACACACAGTATATACACAACTGAAAGTTGAGGCACTCTTAGGTCTCAAAGCAAGGGAATGCATTAATAAAGTAACTATTTTTTATTAATGTGGCTTAACCTATCCTTCTCAAAGCGAGAAAGATGGGCTGACCTCTGTCAACACATTGAACACAATAAATAGTTACTTTTTATAACATGTTCTCCTGCTTCAAGACCTTTAAGTGCCTTAACTTTCATCTGTTGATCTATTTATGCTATTGTGCAATGTTGATGCTACTCCATTCACAAAAATACTGTGTGTTGTAGACCCACAACAGGACTTTGTACATGGAGGGTCTTTCAAGGAATAAAACATGGTGAAATGTGCTTTGCACTAGTTATTGAAAATGAAGGTTTATTACAGTCCTCTCTTGATACAATCTTATTCCTCTGTGGTATGCACATCTAAACATGCTAACAGTCCTTGAACAAACTCAAACCTCATAGAGAAATGTCACGGTTTTATTTTAGGCTAGCTATGACTTATGCCCAGTACACACGATCAGAAATTCCACCAGCAAAAGTCGGATGTGAGCTTTTAGTCAGAAATTCTGACCGTGTGTATGCTCCATCGGACTTTTGCTGGAAGAATTCCAGCCAGCAAAAGATTGAGAGCAGGTTCTCTTTTTTTCGGTCGGAAAAAGTTCCTATCCGAAAATGACAATGTCTGTATGCAATTCGGACGCGCAAAAAATCACGCATGCTCGGAAACAATTCGACGCATGCTCGGAAGCATTGAACTTCATTTTCTCAGCTCGTCGTAGTGTTGTAAATCACCGCATTCTTGACGGTCAAAAGTTCAGAGAACTTTTGTGTGACCGTGTGTATGCAAGGCAAGCTTGAGCAGAATTCCGTCGGAAAAACCATCCAAGTTTTTTCTGATGGAATTTCTGATCATGTGTATGGGGCATTAGCTGGCATATATTCAGATGCTGGAAAATACATTCTATAAAAAAAACACTCTTGTTAATATATTCTGCTTTAGGGGGGCATGGGCAGCGCCTGACTGAGCAGACATGCCAGCTTAGAGCTCTGCTCCTGAAGGGATGTTTCTGCCATACTATACTGTGTCTCAACTCAGCTTCACTGGATAAATATTGTTACTCAGTGTGCTAATAACCCCCGCCACTTAGTGTAATGGTTCTTGGGAGTTCTCGCCTGAAAATGAAGCCAAAAAACAACAAAGCAGCGCTGCCTCAGGTTTCAGTCAGAATGGCACTAGCTGCATCCCCTCCCCCTGTTACCTCACACTCAGTGAAATCCTCTCAGCGCTTTAAAGCATCTGTGGCAACACTGGGGGAATATGACTCAGATTCAGATATACAAACTTCACGAATTACATCTTTTACAGACCCTGCTCATTCTTCTGTTCTGAGGCAATTTGAAAAAATGCTTTACAAAGCCCTTAAACAGACCTCAGTTCATATACCAGTCTGACAAGGGAAATCAGAGAACTGGGCAAACGCAATGCAAATCTTGAACTGCGGGTTGATGAACTTGAAAATAACACCCAGGCTTATGCAGTTGAATTTGAAAACCTCAAAGAGGAAAACTTAGTTCTTTAATCTCATTTAGAAGATTAAGAAAATAGGGCCCGGCGTTCCAATATCTGCATACATGGAATACCTGAATCTGTTACTGATTTGCAAGCCACTATGCTATCCCTATTTCAAGAACTACAGCCTTCCATAGCAGTCGAACGAATGAAGATGGACAGGGTTCATAGAGCCCTCACACCTCGCAAAGCTGATGGACCCCTGCGTGATATTATCTACAAATTTCACTATTTCTGTACCAAGGAACAACTTCTAGCTGTAGCTAGAGCAAACGATTCACTGATTTTCCAGGGACATAGCTATCAGCTTTTTGCTGATCTATCTCAGCGCACAATCTCTAAGCATCGGGCTTTGAAGCGACTTCTTCAAGTTTTACAGCGACATCAAATCACCTAACAATGGGGCTTTCCATATTCAATTCGCTTCATTTACCAAGGATCTAAATATGTCTGCCGTTCTGCTGAAGAACTCCAATGTTCTTTACAAAACAGTCAGCTTTTAGAATGCCCTCTCAACCAAAGCAACGCACGAAATTCAATGGTTGCCTGTTCCCTGCAATAATCAGCTGGTGCTGAAGAAAATAAAAGTCGCCAGGGGCAATCAAAATGTGGTAGTTTTTCTTTTACTACGCCAACTCATAAGGACTCTATGGACTGCCTTTTTTCTTTTTGTTTTACTTGATGTTAGGTATATCTTTAGGAATATTTGTTAGGTATCTTTAACTTCCAACTACTTAGATGTTTTACTGACAGCAGCGGGTTGTTTGCTATATTTCTTTACATAGCCTTAAGCTATTATTCATATTTTTTATGTTTTCTGTGATTTTTTTGTTACTTGTATACACCTTACCTCATCCCTTCCATCCCTGCCATCCCTCTTCATATGCTTTCTCATGAAACATTGATGGGTATGGAACCTTTTGGAACAATGGGACAATGGTATCATTTCTATTTACGTATTACTTTTTATTGTTGGCAGTGTTCCCTTTGGTGGTGTTTTTGCGCCTCCAGTTTGCTACCCTCGGATCCCCATTACTATGTGAGCTTCTGACGGTAGCTCTTTGGCCTTTGGTGGACCGCCTTTCACTCCCCCAGTATGCCGTTCTGTTGAGCTATTAGCTCTCTTTATTATTTTACAAATCTTAGTAATATCTGCTTGACGAGAGCCAATTCCTTTCCTTTTCCTCCAGCTTTTCCTTTTTCCTACCCCCTATACTGAATTGTATGCGATTCTACTGTCAGAACTTAACGTTTTTATTATGCAACTCCTTATATTACCAATATGGCCTCCTTAAAAATTTTGACCCTAAATGTCCAAGGTCTTAATATACCACAAAAACGCACCAAAGCATTCCGTTCATTTGCCACAGCTAAAATCATCATGCTTTGCCTACAGGAGATCCATTTTACTGAACAATCTACTCCTACGTTTTTCAGATCCTCTTATCCACAGGTATATACAGCCTTGGCAGCTACTAAACAAGGAGGTGTTCTTATAGCTATTCACCGTACAACCCCATTTGTACTTTCATCTGAAATTAAAGATCCTGAAGGTCGCTACCTCATTCTTTTTGAGCACATTTCTGATGTTGCTGTAACCACTGTATTATATTATGCTCCTAATAAACATCCATTATCATTTCTTTCCCATCTTTTTCATGTAATTAATTCACACAAGTTAGGTACAGTGATATTATGTGGAGACTCAAACCAAGTTCTTTTTCCCTTTTTGGATAAATCTCCCCCTTCTCTCTCCCCCTGTTCCCCTAAGCTTTCATTTCAGCAAGTTATCTCTAAGCATAACATGTTAGACTCAATCCAGTTCGTAAACGCTTTACATATTACTCCCATCCACACAAATCCTTTTCTAGGATTGATCATATCTTCCTAAGGGTTGGCATGGCCCTAGAAATCCTATCATCAGTTATTACGCCCTTTACTTGGTCCGATCATAGTGAAGTTTGTACTACCATCTCCTCCCCTATCCCAAGATCCTAGGATTCATCTTGATGCATTAATGATTCCATTCTAACTCACCCATCCCATTGTCTAGATATTAAACATGCTCTCAATGACTCATTAATAACACTTCTGCAGATATTTCCCCTTTCACTCTTTGGGAAGCCCATAAACCTGTAATTCGAGGTACTCTTATCCGGCAAGCTTTATGTCTAAAAAAGCGAGCATAAGCTCCTTCAACAAAAATTAAAAAATGACTTCAATCTGTGTCATGATACATTCCAAAAATTCTCCCTCCCCTTCTACTAAAGCTAGGCTTGATAGAGCCCACTTAGAATTCACCTGTTTCTCACTGACAGATAAATTAATACGTAAATCACCTTTATTACCTCAAAGCAAATCAACCAGATACCCTATTAGCTCAAACCTTACGCTCACTGCAAAAACCTCAAACTAAACCGTGACTCATACACAAGTAACCCTGTCAAAATTTTACACACATTCTGCTCAAATCTTGCTAAATTATATTCGCCCAACCATAATTTTGACCATGCTGCTGCTGATTCCCTTTTTCCACAAATTACCCTTCTAACAGTCTCACAACCCACGTGAACAACTTGAGCGTCCCATTTCTGGAACAGATAGCAGTAAAGTCAGTGTTTATCTGGCACTCCAGATGGAGTAATCCTTAGGGGTATAGTCTGTGGCTGTAATAGCTGGATGGTGATATATCCATAGAAAGGGGTATTAAGGGTTAAAAAGGAAGGCAGCCATCCTTCAGAGTGTGTCCAGAACTCTACAAGACATGTAAGGAAAAAACAGGGAGGGGAAGGCGCCGACCTGAGTGTAGTATTAAAATTATGATTTTAATAGGATAAGATTAAAAACACTTACAATATGATAGAAGATGCATGCTTGTCAAAGTAAAGTGCAGTCCTGGCATTCCACATGGCTCTGTGGGTCCCACCGCTGTTCTAGATAGCTGGAAAGGATTGTGCAGCTGGCTGGAATGGATCACAGTGTTTCTCCAGGAGCAAAGGAACCAAGCAGCTCCACACAGACCAGCATGGACCGTGGAACAGGAAGTGATAGCACCGGCATCTGATTGGACCTAGGCAGGGCTGGAATCTTGTCAATCAGGGCTGCAGAGATGAAAAGCTACGCGCTCAGAGCTGACTGCTCCTTCTATTTGCCTGCTGCCCTCTAGAGGAGGACAGCTATATATACACAATGGAGCGCATGTGGGTGTGGCCGTGGAACTCCAGTTGTGCACATCGCTGGATCAAGATCGGCCTCAGGTAAATATTTGGGGGGGGGGCTGAGTTGAGAGCTACATGCAGAAGATTTTCTACCTTACTGCATAGAATCCAGTAGATCCAGAAATTGATTCCTTGTGAACCCCATCAGGTTTTAGGTTTAATAGGGCTGTAGCTGGATTTGACTGAAAGTCTAGCAGCAGGAAGAGGACAGTGCATCCCTGCAGTGGAGACTTCTACAGAATCCAGCAGACTGGACATTGTGGGACATAATTCATTACAGGTAATTAATGAAACTACAGCTGTAGAGAAAAACTAAACTTCAGTTTTAAAGAAAAATTCCAGGCATGGTTAATTTTTACATAGTCAGAGTGGTCCAGCCTGTCTGATGCCCTTGGAAGCTGGAAATCACTGAAGAAGACTGCTACTCCAATGATCACCACTTGTTTCTGGGTCCTGTGCTGAGCAGCCAGCCTAATGAGTTGTGAACACAGGAGGTGGACATCTAGGCACAGGTGCTGCTCAGAAGATGCTTTGCATTTTATGAATGACTGCAGAGTGTTCTTTGATTGGATAATGTAGAGAGGTAGGGAGGTGACATCACAATCTCCACCTCATTCAATCGGAGAACGTTTTGCATTTATTCAGGTAGTGCAAAGCATTCACTAACTGGTAGGTGTGCTGAGCTGTTGATCTCACGCGTTTAGAATGCAGCAAGCCAGCTGCTCAGCAGAGGACCTGGAAGCATTTCAAGATCACTGGAGCAGTGGTGTCTACCTCAGTCATATCCAGCTTCCAGCAACGTTAACCAGATATGGTAAATGCATAGTTACATTGGTCCAAGCTGGACTAATGTAACTATGTAAAAATATACCATGTCTGGAATTCATCAAATAAACCAATAATATTACTGCAAAAGAAATATAAATCTACAGAATACAATTAAAAAATAAAATAACGTGAAAAAGTTAAACTTGTCTTGTATTTAGGTTGCTGGCACCTTTGTTTCCAGAGTTCTCACAGTATACACACATTTTTCATGCTCTATATCATAGATCTGTCCATCGTACACGGCGTAGAGAATGATCTGTTTCAGTTCCAGGCTTTCTGAAAGTTATGGTTTAAACATCACTTCTGCCAAGTTAAAGAGAAGTGTCTCCAGGGTGTCTTGACTTTCTGAAATTCTGAAAGTTGATTTTATTTGGAGCATTCAAACACAATATAAACATCAAAACACTGAAAGATATTAAAAACCCTTTTGCGGCTAAGAATATTGTCTCAGGAACAAAACAAGGCAATTCTGTAGTGCAGACCAGTCTTGGACTTATTTTCAGTGGTTTTCAGTCAGTCTCTTTTCTCAAGCTTTTCTATGTGTAGCGTGGAGTATTCTCTGTGAAAGTGTTACTTTGGCTGCAAGTCCATGATATAGCCTTGGGCTTTCTGAGTCTAATGAGCACTAGAGGCTCATGATGCTTAGGGCTAAGCCACAGGCTCACCGAGACCGGACTAATCACATGAAATAAAGTGAAAACAATACCATAAAATAAAAAAAATAAAACCTTCATTCTGGGAGATCTTTGGCTACATGGACAGAACTTAAGAAAAATGTTTTATGGGGTTTTGTGTATCGTATTAATTATAGTTTGTCCAGTTACAGACATTTCTTTCTAATTAGCTCTTCCCTATATGTACAGTACAGATAGACCTTCTCTTAGGTACACTATATTGTCAAAAGTTGCTTTGAGAAGGATAGGCTAAGTCACATTCAAATAATAGTTACTTTATTTACACATTCTCTTTTTTAAGATCTAAGAGTGCCTCAACTTTCAGTTGTGTATATACCCTGCCTTTACACACACATGAACATTAATGGCATCCCAGTTTTAGTCCGTAGGGTTCAATATTGAGTGGGCCCACCCTTTGCAGCCATAACAGCTTTAACTCTTCTGGGAAGGCAGTCCACAAGGTTTAGGAGTGTGTCTATGGGAATGTTTGACCATTCTTCCAGAATGAAAGATATTTATGAGGTCAGGTGCTGATGTTGGACGAGAAGGCCTGGCTCATAGTCTCCGTAGTCTTGAGATTGTATGGTCAACATATATATTTATTAGTGCTGACAATTTACACAGTGTTTTACATACTGCGCATTCAGATCACTGTTCATCTTTCATGTATTTATAAAGTTTTCTCTTTAAGGCTGGCCATACATTATACAATTTTCAACTACAACTTTCCTTTAGATTTACCAAAGCCATATAATATGAGGTCACGCCTAAACACTTTAAATTTTGTATGCAATCATGCAGGCCTTTGTACTACATAGTTGAAGGTAAATCTAAAGGAAATTGAACAATAAAGTTGTATAATGTATGGCCAGCTTTACATGCATTTCTAAATTACAGTTTTTTTATATTTGCCTTTAATTTTAAAGACTAGCTTTTACTTGAGAGCTGAATGGTTAGAACTGTCAGGTAATAGTGGAGAAGATTTTTCACAGATGGCCCTATGTCTATGTCCCCACAAATAAAAGCTGACAAAAGTTTTAATTCTTTACCACTTTACATGAAAAAAAAAAGAAAAACCTAAAATACAGATGGGATATAACCCCCCCACCCCCACCCCCTTTGACCAAATCATTATTATAGCTTTGAACATAGTGCAAAAGGGGTAAATCCTTTGTTTGTTTTTTTAATGTTGTCTAACATCTTCTGGGTGGCTAAACCGTAATGTAAAAATTCTTATTAGAGAGAATAAAATGGCCTTTAAAAAATAGCGGAGGGGGCATTGTCAGCATTCCAACACTTCAAGGAATGCAATAAGAAGGAAAAAAAGACGAGAGACACATAGCAGAGGAGAGTAAAAAAAAATCCCAAAGAATTCTTTAGATATATTACCAGTAAAAAGTGAAATCAGAGCAAATTGCCCACATAAAAGACAATGATGGGAAGATGGTTACAGATGACACAGAGAAGGCAGCTGTACTAATTGCTTTCTTCTCCTCAGTTTTTACACAGGAAAAGGAGGGGTGTATTGACCATGATAGTATCATCATGTGATATTCCCTCATGGCTAACAGAGGACGGAGTCAAGAAAAGACTAGATAAGCTTATCACAAATAAATCACAATGACCAGATGGCTTACACCCGTGAGTCCTCAAAGAACTCAGTCGGATTATAGCTAGACCATTGTTCCTAATCTTTACGGACAGCATACTGACTGGAATTGTACCAGCTGATTGGAGAAAAGCCAATGTGGTACCAATATTCAAAAAAGGGCAGAGACTGGTTACAGGGGTGCATCCAAATGGCAGTAATAAATAATGCGTACTCAGACTGGTCTGGAATGGTAAGTGGGGAATCAAAAGGTTCTGTCTTGGGACCAATTCCGTTTAATTCATTCATAGATGATATAGAGAATGAGATACATAGCTCAATCTCAGTTTTTGCAGACAATACAAAAGTAAGCAGGGCAATAACTTCAGAGCAGAATATAGAAATTTTACAGAAAGACCTGAACAAAACAATGGAATGGGCAACTACATGGCAAATGAGGTTTAATGTGGAGAAATGTAAAATAATGCACTTGGGGCTAAGAACATAAATGCAAACTATTCACTGGGGGGGGGGAGATCCGCTGCGGGAGTCAAGGATAGCGAAAGAACTGGGATTCCCAGTTGAAGACAGACTGTGCAATAGCATGCAATGTCAAGTTGCAGCTACCAAAGCTAGAAGAATATTAGCATGCATGAAAAAGGGGATATACTCCAGAGATAAAACTATAAAACTTTGGTTCGGTCACATCTGGAGTATTCCGTCCAGTTCTGGTTACCAGTCCTCAGAAGGGATGTACTGGAGTTGAAGAGAGACCAAACAAGGGCAACTAAATGAATAAGGGAATCAATATAGAAATACTGTGCTATACACGTAAACAAACAATAGCAGCCAGCACTACATTCTTAACAAAAATTGTGTGAATGAATAAAGTAAAAACAGTGCAGCTCTAAGAGTATTGACATATCAGCATACTGTGTTATACAAAATAAATTGTGATTAGCATATACAAAAAACTCTAATGCCCTGTACACACGATCGGGTTTTCCGACAACAAATGTTGGATGTGAGCTTGTTGACTGAAAGTCCGACCATGTGAGTGCTCCATCGAACATTTGCTGTCAGACTTTCCACCAACAAATGTTTGATAGCAGGTTCTCAAATTTTCCGCCAACAAAACTTTGTTGTCGGAATTTCCGATCGTGTGTACACAAGTCCAACACACAAAAGTTCACGCGTGCTCGGAATCAAGCAGAAGGAGCCGCACTGGCTATTGAACTTCCTTTTTCTCGGCTCATCGTACGTCTTGTACGTCACCACATTCCCATATTCGTAATTGTTGGCCAACATCTGTGTGACCGTGTGTATGCAAGACAAGTTGGAGCCAACATCCTTCGAACAAAAATCCACGGTTTTGTTGTCGGAAAGTCCGATCGTGTGTACGGGGCATTTCACCATCATCTGACTGATAGTGTCTCTAAATAAAGAGCACTATGCAAATTGTAAATCAACATAGGTAGTATAGTCCCATTGGTGATTAAAACATTAACCCATTAGTATATATTGATGGGAATGAATCCAGGAGTGTAGGACTAAAGGAGATACTGCCGTGTGTGCATCCACCACCCAGGGGAGAAAATTAAATATGCTTACCAGAAGGTAGCATCAATCAGGCATGTGATATCAAAGCTCTGGATAGCGAGTGGTGCAATTCCTCCTCCTCAGCTGAGCCACCTCAGGCAACCTCGACCCGGCAAGTGGGAAGATGGATCAGGATGGCATTGTCCCAGATGGTAAAAAACTTCCTTCCACCACAGAACCGTTTGGTAGGTTCCATAAAAAACAACAGAAAGCCTCCACATAGTGAAAAACCGTATGGTTACGGGTTTATTTGGAATAAAAAGGCTTTACATCGATTCCAAGATGTACTGCATCAAGTAAAAAATCTCCTCTGTGATCACACAAGCATAAAATTCAAAAAGGCACAATAGCATGGAAAGGACTCATCAAACTCTTTAAAAAAAAATTGACATGTTTTGTCTACAAAGACTTCAACTGGGGTATGAGTCCACATCCATGCTCTGTGCAATAATATACACTAAATAATCAATAATATTTAAACAAACTTGTATACAACATAATGACGTGTGGCCATATTCAACGTGGTATCTGGAGTGTGTTCCAAGCCTCAATGTGACCACCAGTGATGATAGGTGCTAAATCACAGCAAGGCCCGGTAGAGCCAAGCCTCAATGTGACCACTAACAATGATTGGTCCAAAAAGTTTCTAACCATGATGCACCGTTAATACTGGGACCCCCCCCCCCTCCATGGTGATATATATTTGTCTATAATAAGAAACTGAGTGCCTTTAGGGTCTTTATTATGATGTTGGAGATAATGCTTAGGCACACTGTGATTAGTTACTCCTTCCTTTAGATTTGCTATATGCTCATTTACTCTAATGCCGCGTACACACGGTCGGACTTTCCGGCATACTTGGTCCGGCGGACCAGAGTGTGCCGGACAATCCGCCCGTGTGTGGGCGGCGGCGGACTTTTCCGGCGGACTTCTTCCCAAAAGCCCGCCGGACCTAGATTTTAAACATGTTTTAAATCTTTCCGTCGGACTCAGTTTCGGGCGGAAAGTCCGCTCGTGTGTGTGCTGGTCCGACGGAAAGCCCGCTCGTGTGTAGGCTGGTCCGACAGACCAGATACGACACGAGGGGATGGTATTGCATCTCGCGCTCGCTGCAATAGGAAAAACAAATCTTCCTATTGCGGCGAGCGCGGGGCATACCAGGCCCTTAGGTCTGGTATGGATTATAAAGGGGAACCCCGCTACGCCGAAAAAACGGCGTGGGGTCCCCCTAAAATCCATACCAGACCCCGATCCGAGCACGCAGCCTGGCCGGTCAGGAAAGGGGGTGGGGACGAGCGAGCGCCCCCCCCCTCCTGAACCGTACCAGGCCGCATGCCCTCAACATGGGGGGGTGGGTGCTTTGGGGGAGGGGGGGCGCCCTGCGCCCCCCCCCAAAGCACCTTGTCCCCATGTTGATGAGGACAAGGGCCTCTTCCCGACAACCCTGGCCGTTGGTTGTCGGGGTCTGCGGGCGGGGGCTTATCGGAATCTGGGAGCCCCCTTTAATAAGGGGGCCCCCAGATCCCGGCCCCCCACCCTATGTAAATGAGTATGGGGTACATGGTACCCCTACCCATTTACCTAGGAAAAAAGTGTAAGTAATAAAACACACTACACAGGTTTTTAAAATATTTTATTAAACAGCTCCGGGGGGGGGATCTTCCTCCGGCTTCGGGGGTCTTCTTCCGGCTTCGGGGGTCCCTCCGCTTCATCTTCTCCCGGCGTCCGGTTGGTTCTTCTCCGCTCTCCGGCCTCTTCTCCCGGTGTCGCAGGTCTTCGGCCGGCCCCTCCGCTCTCTTCATGTAGCTCTATTGCGAGCGGAGGTCCAGACTTCTGGGCTTCTGGGCTTCTTGGCTTCTTGGCTTCTCTTCTCTTCCCCCAGATGTTGACACGACGCTCTCTCCGGCTGGACTGGTCTCTGAGGGCTGCGTTGTGACTTATATAGGCGGAGACCCCGCCCCCATATGATGTCACAGTCCTTGGGCATGCTGGGACTGTGACGGTTTAGGGGGCGTGGTCGACGGGGGCTCCCAGATTCCGATAAGCCCCCGCCCGCAGACCCCGACAACCAACGGCCAGGGTTGTCGGGAAGAGGCCCTTGTCCTCATCAACATGGGGACAAGGTGCTTTGGGGGGGGGGGCGCAGGGCGCCCCCCCTCCCCCAAAGCACCCACCCCCCCATGTTGAGGGCATGCGGCCTGGTACGGTTCAGGAGGGGGGGGGGGGGCGCTCGCTCGTCCCCACCCCCTTTCCTGACCGGCCAGGCTGCGTGCTCGGATCGGGGTCTGGTATGGATTTTAGGGGGACCCCACGCCATTTTTTCGGCGTAGCGGGGTTCCCCTTTATAATCCATACCAGACCTAAGGGCCTGGTATGCCCCGCGACGGGGCTCGCAAGGTGTCAATCTAGCCGATAAAAGCGGCAAGATTGACATCCTTTTCTAGTCCCGTCGCACCTGAGTCACGTTCAAAATGAACGGACTTGTCCGTGTGTGGGCAAGTCCGTTCATTCTGAAAGTCCGCCGGAACTCCGGCGAAAGTCCGTCGGAAAGACGGGCGGACTTAGCCCGCCGGAAAATCCCGGCGTGTGTGGGCAAGTCCGTTCGTTTTAAAGTCCGGCGCACCTGGCGGACAAAGTCCGTCGGAAAGTGTGCCGGACCAAGTAGGATAGAAAGTCCGCTCGTGTGTACGCGGCATAACAGAAAATGGACATATAGTCCGTCCAACATATGTTTTTTACATGGACATGTAAGTAAACAATAAATTTTGTTGCACAAGTGCTGAAGTGCTTCATTTGATATGTGCAGTTCCTGACAGTAGACTGAAAAGCATCTGACTTTCTCCTACCACATACATTATGATAGCACACATTACACCTGCAACAAGGATAACCCTTTCATGACTAAACCTATTTCTGACATTTGGTGTTTACAAGTTAAAATCCATTTTTTGCTAGAAAATTACTTAGAGCCCCCAAACATTATATATATATTTTTTAGCAGAGAATCTAGAGAATAAAATGGCAATTGTTGCAATATTTTATGTCACACGGTATTCGTGCAGCGGTTTTAAACGCGACTTTTTGGAAAAAGGAACACTTTCATGAATTTAAAAAAAAGGAAACAGTAAGTTTAGCCCAATTTTTGTATAATGTGAAAGATGATGTCACGTCGAGTAAATAGATACCAAACATGTCACGCTTTATAATTGCACGCACTCGTGGAATGGCGACAAACTACGGTACATAAGAATCTCCATAGGTGACGCTTTAAATTTTTTTATGGTTATCAGGTTAGATTTACAGAGAAGGTCTAGTACTAGAATTATTGTTCTCACTCTGACGATCGCGGCGATACCTCACATGTGTGATTTGAACACCGTTTACATATGCGGGCGCGACTTCCGTATGCGTTTTCTTTGCTGCGCGAGCTCGCAGGAACGGGGGGCGCTTTAAAAAAAAATGTTTATTATTTATTTTTATATTACTAAATTGTGTTTAAAAAAAAAAATAATAATTTGATCACTTTTATTGCTGTCACAAGGAATGTAAACATCCCTTGTGACAGTAATAGGTGATGACAGGTACTCTTTATGGAGGGATCGGGGGTCAAGACCCCCGATCCCTCCTTTGCACTTCAAAGTATTCAGATCGCCATTTTCGGCGATTGTGAATACTGTATTTTTTTTAAAAACCGGTGCCATTGGCAGCCGAGTAAACAGGAAGTGACATTGTGACGTCGCTTCCGTGTTTACAATCAGGAGACTGGAACAAAGCCGTTTCCGGCTTCGTGCCAGTCTGTCCCTAGCGGCTGGAAGTGGTGAATCATCGATCAAGTCTCCCAGTGGGACGGGAGCCCCGTTCAGAGCGGCGGGAGGCAACAGGAGGGGGGGTTCGTCCCCTCCCGCTCCTCCGGGATTACAGCCGAGTGGCTTTTAGCTACATTGGTTGTTATCCCTGGAAAGCCGATCGCCCGCTCTACAAAACGGTACCGGGATGATGCCTGCAGCTGCGGGCATCATCCCGGTATAACCCCTGAAAGCCGAGGCCGCACATCTGCTTATGCTCGGCGGGAAGGGGATAATAACCCTTTAGATTGTGAAAAAACATGGGTCTACTGGGAGGTTCAATAACATTGGCAGCTATCCTATTCCAGAGATAAAACTATAATCCTGCCACTTTATAAAATTTTGGCTTGGCCACATCTGGAGTATTCCGTCCAGTTCTGGTCACCAGTCCTCAGAAGGGATGTACTGGAGCTGGAGAGAGTCCAAAGAAGGGCAACTAAATGAATAAGGTGACTGGAGGACCTCAAATATGAGGAGTGACTACAAGCACTAAATTTATTTTCGCTGGAGAAAAATGCTTGAGAGGGGGCATGATAGCAATTTACAAATACCTCAATGGTGACCCCAGCATAGGAAAAAAGCTATTCAATCTCAGGTTGTGTAAGAGGACATGGGGCCACACAATGAGACTGGAGGAGAAGCAGTTTAACCTTAAAGCGGAGGTCCAGCTGAAAAAAAAAAATTTTAAAGTCAGCAGCTACGCTGTAGCTGCTGACTTTTTAATAAGCACACTTACCTGTCCAGGGTGCCCACGATGTTGGCCACCGGAGGCCGATCCGTCCATCAGATCGGGTCCTGGCGCCGCCATTCAAACTAAGGGAAACAGGCAGCGGAGCCTTGCAGCTTCACTGCCCGTTTCCTACTGCGCATGCGCGAGTCGCGCGGCGCATTGTGAATGGCCGGCTGTGTTCTGGGACACACACAGTTCCCAGAACACAGCGCACCCCATTCCCCAGAAGACAATATGAGGAGGAGAAGAATGAAGAATGAAGTTCACAGCGGAGTAGGAAGTGGCAGATTAGGACGATCTGCCTAGCAACAGCCATTTCTGGTAAGTAAAAATTTTTTTTTTCAATTTTTTTTTTTTTTAGGGTGGACCTCCGCTTTAAGCAGCGTAGGGGTTTTTTCACTGTCAGGGCGGTGAGAATGTGGAACTCTTTTCTACAAGTGGCGGTGTCAGCGGGGAGTATTGATAATTTTAAAAGACTCTTGAACGTGCATCTTAAAGAACACAATATACAGGCATATAGGAAATGACTATCGCTGCTGACTCACGTACACCTACACAGGTTGAACAGGATGGAGTGTTGTCTTTATTCAACCTTACCTACTATGTAAAATATTTTAAAAGTTCACTCCTCATTTCAAGTCTATTTGATGCATCAGAACCAGAAGTAAGCTGAAATTTCTCCAGTGGAAACAGCAAAAACGACCTGAAAAAGAATCTAAACCTTCCACAGTTAAACAGTTTTGTCTGGACCTGTAGTAAAAATAACTATAGGGTGTTCATACATTTTTAGGTCCTTATTGGTAATGTTGCCTACAACAAGCAATGCAGTTCTTGGAGCCTCATACTAAAAATCGATCTATTTTGAGGTCTATGCCTATAGGTGAGTAACCCTTTGAAACAAGTTGGGTACCTCATTGCATTTGCCGTTGCTCTGCAATGCATGGCAATGGAAATCAGATTACGCTCTATGGTGCCTGTTCACATTAATGCAACATGGTGCAATGTGACTTTGAAAAGGTGCAGGTGCTTCTATTGGTGCAAACAATTGGATAATTCAGTGGGGACG
The DNA here is from genome assembly GCF_042186555.1 of Aquarana catesbeiana. Classification (NCBI taxonomy): domain Eukaryota; kingdom Metazoa; phylum Chordata; class Amphibia; order Anura; family Ranidae; genus Aquarana; species Aquarana catesbeiana. Next base: position 242,933,266 of record NC_133325.1, on the reverse strand, counting down.
GAAAGTATTCAGACCCCCTTAAATTTTTCACTCTTTGTTATATTGCAGCCATTTGCTAAAATTGTTCTGTTCTTGAATGGCCCAGCCAGAGACCTGACTTAAACCCAATTGAGCATCTCTGGAGAGACCTAAAAATGGCTGTCCACCAACGTTTACCATCCAACCTGACAGAACTGGAGAGGATCTGCAAGGAGGAATGGCAGAGGATCCCTAAATCCAGGTGTGAAAAACTTGTTGTATCTTTCCCAAAAAGACTCATGGCTGTATTAGATCAAAAGGGTGCTTCTACTAAATACTGAACAAAGGGTCTGAATACTTAGGACAATGTGATATTTCAGTTTTTCTTTTTTAATAGATCTGCAAAAATGTCAACAATTCTGTGTTTTTCTGTCAATATGTGGTGCTGTGTATACATTAATGAGGAAAAAAATGAACTTAAATGATTTGAACAAATGGCTGCAATATAACAAAGAGTGAAACATTAAAGGGGTCTGAATACTTTCCGTCCCCACTGTATGGCTCATCCAGGATATGGCTATATACTACTGGCAACAATGGGATGGGCTGGGTGATCAAGCTGAGCAATAAAATAAGTCCATATATGACAATGTGTCCATGTGAGGAGCATAGTTTGCTGTCTTTAGGAGGCTGCCATTTCAAAAGCTAGAAGAGACTCTGGAACATAGTAAAAGACAAGAAACAGTGCCCTCTTTGTAGAGCCACCTTTTGCGGCTATCACAGTTCCAAGTCCCTTTGGATAAGGCTGGCCATACACCTATAGATTATCTGCAGATTTTCTATGGTTAGATGAAAAAAGTGGGAGATTCCTCCATCCTCACAGTTTAGCGAACATGGAGAGATCTGTTGCACATTTTCTATCTAACCATAGAAAATCTACAGATAATCTATAGGTGTATGGCCAGCTTAAGTCTCTATGAGCTTGCCACATCTTACCACTGGGATTTTTGCCCATTCCTCCTTGTAAAACTGCTCCAGCTCCTTCAATTTGGATGGTTTGCGCTTGTGAACAGCAATCTTTAAGTCTGGCCACAGATTATTGGATTGAGGTCTGTGCTTTGACTAGGCCATTCCAACACATTTACATGTTTCCCCTTAAACCACTCAAGTGTTGCTTTAGCAGTGTGTTTGGGGTCATTGTCCTGCTGGAAGGTGAACCTCCATCCTAGCCTCAAATCACACACAGAGTGGTACAGGATTTGCTCAAGAATATCCCTGTATTTAGCACCATCCATCTTTTCCTCAACTCTGACCAGTTTCCCAGTCCCGACTGCTGAAAAACATCCCCACAGCATGATGCTGCCACCACCATGTTTCACTGTGGGGATGGTGTTCTTTGGATGATGTGATGTGTTGGGTGTTCCTTAAAGTCATCTTCCTTACTACAATTCCTCCGAAGTCTAATAAATTGTTGTTTCAGAATATTAATGAGCCAGGGTTCATAGTGACAGCTATCTATTGGAATGTTCAGCCATGAAAAAATTGGCAACACTAGGTGCATATTTGGCCCCCCTCACAATACCTTTAATTTGTTTAAAATAATCTGAATTGTGCCACAAATAATTATGCTGTAAGCCATATTCTAAACATTTAAAGCGTAACTCCACTTTTGTTGAGAAAAAAAACATTTCCCCCCTGGGTGATCTATGTACATTGAAAGGATTATAACAACCTTTGTTGCAGATTCCTACCTTTTGTTATCCTGAAGAAATCCACGTGCGTTTGTCTGTGCCTCTGGGCTGAGTGGGTCTAATGGGAGTGGTTTCGTAATTATCTGTCAGCTGTGGCATCTGCAGGGCACTAATGAGGAAAGCTGCTGGGCCTGCATCCCTTTAGATGTGTTCCTGTTGGTAATATCTCACCAAAAATGACATTTTTATTGCAGGGAATGCCTGAAATCTGACTTGTATCTTAGGCAGACTTCTGGAGTGTGACTGTTTGAGGTTGTGGACAGGTGTCTTTTTTATACATATAACAAGTTCAAACAGTTGCCATTAATACAGGTAATGAGTGGAGGACAGAAGAGCCTCTTAAAGAAGAAGATACAGATCTGTGAGAGCCAGAAATCTTGCTTCTTTGTAGGTGACCAAATACTTATTTTCCACTATAATTTGCAAATAAATTCTTTCAAAAATCAGACAATGTGATTGTCTGGATTTGTTTCCACATTTTGCCTCTCATAGTTGAGGTATACCTATGATGACAATTACAGGCCTCTCTCATCTTTTTAAGTGGAAGAACTTGCGCAATTGGTGGCTGACTAAATACTTTTTTTGCCCCACTGTATTTAGCCTCTTTATCATTTAAGATTTTTTTTCTTGGTGCCCCTTTCTATCAGACTTTCCAACTCCTTTTTATATTTCCTGGATTTCCCATTAATTTTAGATATGTAGTTGGATCATTCAATTGTTCCATCAATTCACTATTATAGAATTTCTTCGACAAAACTACAATTACCCCCCCCCTTTCTTCCAATTCTTAAGTTTGAAAAAATTGTAATTATAATTATTTCCTCAGAATCTTCATCCCTTCACCATGTGGGACACCGCTCCCTTAAGATTTTACACTCACCAGAAATCAGTTGAAAATCGGCCTTAAGCTCCACAAATAAGTGGACTTCCTCCTCTGGTTATCGGATCATGGTATGGACTACCTCTTTAGCTTGTAACATAATTTCACCAGTATTAGGTCTGTGGGTTCACACTATGTTCTATCCTGGAATGCCAGACTCCAATAGATTGCTACTGGATCCCAAGCTCATCAGTGAGCATGCCCAAAGGATAAAGAAGCTCTCATAGCATAATTCCGTTTTAAACTGTTTTTAAATAAACCCCAAATCCCCCCTTACATATTGCACTTACAAATATAGCATTAAAAACGAACATGTAAACAAACAGTAGCTTGTCTGGCTGGTATCACTCCACCGCTCCTAGTATTGAAAGGATTGTGGCGATGCCTGGGTTTAGCTCCACAAGGGTAGACAAGCTGAGTGGTCATGTAGCCTTAGCCTAACACGTATCGTCGTAGACTTCGTCAGAGGGTGTGGCTACATGGCATGGCTCACTCTATTTATGGGCTGTCTTCAGGTAATTTAACCCTCCGACTGTCTCCAATTTCAATCAGTGCAGAGATCACTCTCATCACCTTTCATAGCTATCTATTTGCTCTATACTCATGTTTGCAGTTTGGCCACCATACATTGCACTGAATACATCCACCAAACGTGAAATACAACTTTGATAATAAAATGTGCAAACTATATATGTTCTAATGTCTTTGGATGGATCCATGGATGGGTTTGTGCTTCATGTTTAGCGCATCAAAACCACCACAATATATAACTGGATACACCTTCTCCATGAATTTCAACAATCCATTTGTCCATCCATCATGCTGTTTGCAGCGAGGATGACAGAACGCCGAGGGGGCCACGCCGATGCCGCCAATGGGCGGCACGAACCACCATGGAGGGGTTGGGAGGAGAGGGAGTTCACACCTGCCACCTTCCAACTAACACTAATTGGAAGGCATTTACCAGCTACTTCCTCCCAGTGGATCTTCAGATGATCCCTGGAGGATTATCAGCGCTCACACTATGAGAGAAAGGCAGACTGGTAAGTGCCATCATTGATGCACTGGCTGAACGTATATCATACCAATTATTACTTTTATTTCACACTATTCTATATAGATTGGCTTCTCAATATTCCATTTTGAACCTCGTATATGAGCGCCTATACCTGCGCCAGGTTCGGCATCATACACGGTTCGACATTATGTTTTATCACCTTTTGCACACATACACTGCACTCTACTTCCCGGCACCCCACCTTTGAGTAACAAGCACATATCCCCTTTTTATGGCTGAGCTCATGCGCATGCGTTTTTAAGTGACAACGTTGTCAGTTTTTACCTTATGCAATCTCCTATTGTTTATGCTTTCCTTTCAATGATTAAAATATCTTTCTACTAATTGTTCTAATAAAGTTATATCAGGTTAAACCGCAGTTTGTTCCTTTTCCTTCACTGAAGGTAAGGACACCTTGGGTCCTATTCCCACTCCTTTTATTTTGACTACTTCTCCTGTTCTGACAAGGAACATCACCCTATTAGGTGAGCCGGTAACCTGCTACCTGAATTGACCAACGATACTGGTCATCAGGACCCCGTCCATTGCGTTTTTTACTACGAGGGGTAAATATACCATCATAGATACAAAGCAATGTATGTTTTATACAGAATACAAATTAAGCAGTCTTCTACTCCCACCGCAAATGTCAAAATGGTAAAAAACCTCTCTTTGATACATCTTTTAGAATGTTAAAAAAACCTCAGAAGAAGACCATGAATGTAGGGGGTCGACATGCATCAGGGTATTCTCATGCATCCCATGGTGTAACCTAATTTGTAAACACATTGGGGTTGATTTACTAAAGGCAAATCCACTTTGCACTGCAAGTGCACTTGGAAGCGCAGACGCTGTAGATCTAAGGGAAAGATCTGAAATGAGGAGAAGCTCTGCTGATTTTATCATCCAATCATGTGCAAGCTAAAATGCTGTTTTTCATTTTCCTTGCATGTCCCCCTCAGATCTACAGTGACTGAACTTCCACTTTGCACTGCAAGTGCACTTGGATTTGCCTTTAGCAAATAATCCCCATTGTTTTTATGATGTATAATGTCACCATCAATTTCGGCTACCCCGCCTTATGTGTATTGACCAGACCTCATATTTTAATCTTTTGTACAATTGAATCTTTTTCACAAAATAAAATAATTATTTTTTTACAATAGATATTGTAAATGGTAGATGGTAAAAATATAATCCAAATTGACTGAGACTTTCAACAAACCTGAAACTATCTATAGTTGCAGGGTGTACCCCCTTCTTCAAGGTCCAAGCAGTAAGCTTACTCTCCTTTCAAGTTTTGAATGCAATAATATGATGACCCACTGCTAAAATAAATAAAAAAAGATATACAGTGCCTTAAAAAAGTATTTATACCCCTTAAATTTTCCACATTTTGCCATGTTACAACCAAAAACCTAAATATATTTTATTGGGATTTTGTGATAGACCAACACAAAGTGGCACATAATTGTGAAGTGGAAGGAAAATGATAAATGGTTTTCAAATAAATGTGAAAAGTGTGGCGTGCATTTGTATTCAGCCCCCTTTACTCTGATACCCTTAACTAAAATCTAGTGGAAGCAATTGCCTTCGGAAGTCACCTAATTAGTAAATAGAGTCCACCTGTGTATCATTTAAGCTCAGTATAAATACAGCTGTTCTGTGAAGTCCTCAGAGGTTTGTTAGAGAACCCTAACGAACAAACAGCATCATGGAGGCCAAGGGACACACCAGACAGGTCAGGGATAAAGTTGTGGAGAAAGCAGGGTTAGGGTTTAAAAAATATCCCATCTCACAGAGCACTGTTCAATCCAACAGCCGCAAATGGAAAGAGTATGGCACAACTGCAAACCTACCAAGACATGGCCGTCCAACTAAACTGACAGGCCGGGCAAGGAGAGCATTAATCAGAGAAGCAGCCAAGAGGTCCATGGTAACTCTGGAGGAGCTGCAGAGATCCACAGCTCAAGTGGGAGAATCTGTCCACAAGACAACTATTAGTCGTGTACTCCACAAATCTGGCATTTATGGAGGTGTGGCAAGAAGAAAGCCATCGTTGAAAGAAAGCCATAAGAAGACCCGTTTGCAAGAAGCCATGTGGGAGACACAGCAAACGTGGCGAAAGGTGCTCTGGACAGATGAGCCCAAATTTTAACTTTTTGGGCCTAAAAGCAAGACGCTATGTGTGGCAGAAAACTAACACTGCACATCACCCTGAACACACCATCCCCACCGTGAAATATGGTGGTGGCAGCATCATGTTGTGGGGATGCTTTTTTTCAGCAGGGACAGGGAAGCTGGTCAGAGTTGATGGGAAGATGAATGTAGCCAAATACAGGGAAATCTTAGAAGATAATCTGTTAGAGTCTGCAAAAGACTTGAGACTGGGGCTGAGGTTCACCTTCGAGGATGACAACGACCCTAAACATACAACTAGACCCAGTCAAAGTCCAGACCTAAATCCAATTGAAAATCTGTGGCAAGACTTGGAAATTGCTGTTCAGACGCTCTCCATCCAATTTTGAGTTTGAGCTATTTTGCAAAGAAGAATGGGCAAAAATGTCACTCTAGATGTGCAAAGCTTGTACAGACATACCCAAAAAGACTTGCAGCTGTAATTGCAGTGCAAGGTAGTTCTATAAAGTATTGACTCAGGAGGGCTGAATACAAATGCACGCCACACTTTTCAGATATCTATTTGCAAAAAAATTTTGAAAACCATTTATAATTTTCCTTCCACTTCACAATCATGTGCCACTTTGTGTTGGTCTATCACATAAAATACCAATACAACACATTTACGTTTTTGGTTGCAATATGACAAAATGTGGAAAATTTCAAGGCACTGTACCTAGATTGTGATACCAGTACACAATTGACATTAAACATATAAAAAACAAAACTGATAAAGAAATCCTTATTTTCCTCCAGCAATTAAACTGTGATCCCACAACTCGAGTGATGCTCATCAAACAATGGAAATACGCATGTTCTACCCCTTATTGGGATATACATGTTACGAACACTTAGGTTGGCCAAAATTTATTAAGACTTTTTTTTTTTTTTTAATTGAATATATTTCATAGCAGAAAGTAAAAAAAACATTTGGGTTTTTTTTCAACATTTTTGGGGTTTATTCATTTATAAATCGAAAAAAATAAAATAAAAATCACAGTGGTGATCAAATACCACCAAAAGAAATCTCTATTTGTGTAAAAAAAATGGATATACATTTTGTTTGGCTACAGCTTTGCATGACCGCGTAGTTACCAGTTAAAATAGCACAGTGTTAAATAACAAAAAATGGCCTGGCCATGGGGGGGGGGGGGTAAAACCTTCCAAAGCTGAAGTGGTTATGAAACAATTTGGGCATCACGCCTTTATCAACATTTAAAAAAAAATCTAGGGAATAAAAATATTTACAAACAGGAATTGCAAATATCATGTTGAGGTGATGTGAAATAATCCTTCAGCGTTCAACTTTAAAGTTTTTTCATTTCGGGTTTTTTGATCCTTTACATTTCTGCGCTGATTAAGGGAATAAAAATACCACTTAAGCAGCCCAAAGATTCTGAAAATTGCTTGAATCTCCTAAGCAGACAGTGTTGATGGGGGAATGCCTCCCGCTATTGTGTTCTGCCGTGCGGGGGAGAGGGCGCACAACCTTCCCGGCCAGCGGAACAGAATGATTACTGCTAGCGGCTATAGCTGCTTGCTGTAATCGCATGTAGAAAAACCCCACAGGCTGGTTGTACCAAAGTTGATCGATGGAGCGACTTGGATACAATCAACCTGCCCATACATGGATCCAATCTCGACCGGTCCCCTGCTGAACCAGCCAAATTTTGATCCATGTATGGGCCGCTTTAGTGATCTTGTACATATCTGCCTGCAATAAGGCTTGTGTGTAAGCTTGTGAAATAAACATCACACATGGCTCAAAAATATTCTTTATTACTGAAACATTCCAAAAACAGCAGTATACAGATGTCATCGTTATGAAATCGTATACTGTCTTATTAAAGCATTAGTGCAATTTAATTCTGTAAAATGCCTATCAAAAGTTATGTCCAAGAGCTTTGATCTTCAGTATTTTGACAGTAAGAAAAAACCCAGCCCACACTGCTGTAGAGATGCAGCAAATCCATAATTATTCAGAAGAAAACATTCAACAGTTAAACAATAAATTAACATGAAACAAAAAAATCAACAAGACAAAATTAAGGTATAACTAAAGGCAAAACCCTTTTTTTTTTGGATAGACTGGAGAGGGATTAGAACACCCGCCAGTTTTAATTGCTGTTTACCATCATTATTAAGAGTGCAAACTAAGGGAAATCCTACATTTTAAGTTGTCATCAGAACAGAAACATAGGGGGAAATCTTCCAATGGGGACACCAATTTGAGTGAACCTGGTGACAACCAGAAATCCCCTCACTTTGTAAGGATTTACTCTCCTTTTTTGCTGTGGGGTAGGAAGTGAAGGGACACAGAAAAAAAAACTGACCGGGGCTATAATTCTCCTAAACTCTTTCCAAAATGGAAAAAATGCCTTTACTTCTACCTTAACGTGGTTGTATAGACCGTGACAGTGACTCTCCTCCTTGTACTTTGCAACAAGAAATACATTTTAAAGTACATTTCCAGTGATTCACAAATGAAGTATACCAAATTATTTTTGAAAAAAAAATGCACTTAAAACTATCTTCTGTGGCACAAAAGTGAAGCAGCATCTCCAAGTGTGGTTAATTATTCTATACACAAAGTTTACATGTTGTCCAGTATTGTAATGGTGTATCATACATTTAAAAAAAGTTAAGTGCTTATACAGTATAACAGAAAGTGAATAATAAATAAAACATGTTTTGTGACGGATTTTTACAAGTATTTGCTTTTGCATATGTCTGTTGGTTGTACAGTGTGTTATTAAATAATAGTTATTGTTGTGAAAATCCATTAAGCATTTCAAGTCAAACATTCAAGAGCTACATTGTCTTTGACAGTTCTCTCACATAACACATATATTACAAATACTAAAATCTTCAGGAGATGTGTCCTCTTACACTATTTTTACCCAGCCAGCTGGGAAAAACAAACAAACACGTTAATTAAAATTGCTTTTAAGTGTAAGCTCATCATTCGAACAGATCAATAGCATCCATCTCTCCAGTTTCCATCTCGCAGTGTGCTCAGTGACGATAGCGTCTTCGGAGGCTGAATAAAACTGCACGGAATGGAAAACAACAATAATTAGGACAGCACTACATTTCAGTCACTACACAATTTAACTCATTTTATTACCTACAAGTAGCACGATTAGGGTTTTCTTTTCTATATAGTTGAACAAGATGGACTAGTGTCTTTTTTCAACCAGACTATGTAACCATCTTGTCATGATGCTATTTGTGTATTAGATCAATAGGTTCCCTCTCTAGCATCATGCACTTGCTGCCCACAGTACTGTTACTGCAAACAGACAACAGCTACAGGCTTAGCGACATACTCCCTGAGCATATGTGCACCGAAATGCTCCCTGGGGTGTGCAGTGGCATGATCCCATGACCGCTGTGTCAACCAGATTATGGCACTGGGTAGGCGGCCAGTCTGAGCGGCAAGGGTATCATGTTTTTTGCTATGACCAATCATAGCAATCACATGATTACAATGTAAACAAAACAGTCATGAATGGCATCTTGTAGCAGGTAATTAGCTGTAGCCAATCACAGATAACAATAGTATGCAAGCGGTCATGAATTAAAGCCATTCATGACAGATAAAACTAATCCTTATAACAGTGATCATCACAGTCATACGTAATAACAGTGCAAAAAAACCTACCAGGGTAGTACAGTGTAGAGATATAACAATTTCCAGAAATTTTCAAGCCATAGGAAAGTTTTTTTCCCTGTTTTTTTTTCCCGAAAAAATTGAAAAAATAAATTCAGTGTGGAGTAGTTTTAAAAATTGATTTTGTTACACTGGGAATGTAAAATCCAGTGTATGTAAAAGTGATATGCTTGAAATAAAAGGACAGCATATTCAGTTAATAAACTAAACTTGCTTTTTCAAATTTGTGATGATCCAGAAGCAGCAGTTATTTCGCGTACACACGACTGGACTTCTTGTCGGAAAAAGATAGGACGGCTTTTCCGACGGGATTCCGCTCAAGTTTGCCTTGCATACACACGGTCACGCAAAAGTTCGCTGAACTTACAACCGTCAAGAACGCGGTGACGTACAACACTTTGACGAATCTAAAAAATGAAGTTCAATGCTTCCGAGCATGCGTCAAATTGTTTCCGAGCATGCATAGGAATTTTGCGCGTCGGAATTGCCACAGACGATCGCATTTTCGGATAGGAACTTTTCCCGACCGAAAAATTAAAAACATTCTCTCAATCTTTTGCTGGCTGGAATTCGGCCAGCAAAAGTCCGATGGAGCACACACGGTCGCACTTACTGATGAAAAACTCTCATCTGTCTTTTGCGGGCCGAAATTCCGATTGTGTGTACGCGACATAAGAGTGTTTGTGGAATTTGAACTCTGGAAGGAAGAGCTACTTGCACTTTCATTATGGTTCTCATCATTTAATTCCATAAACATATTTTATTGTTTTTAGGGCAACTCTAGAATGCAAGGATGTGTTTGGAAAATATTTCTTCTCACAATATTTCCAAATTGCACTCAGCAGAAATTGCACTGTGGAAAGGTTTCCACTCTCTAGATCTTGGTCTCGCCATTTATTGAAAGGAGGAAAAGAAAAACCAATTTACTGACCAAACTGTAGGGAAAACATTATGCTGTAATGGCGGGGAACAATAATATGAATCATGTAAAAGTTATAAAGATAAGAGGGTAAATGTATCTGAAAAATTAGTTTATCTGTCATTTAAAGCCAGAGAGGACAGAAATTATCATCCACTGTATCCTATCACCCAACTGTAGGAGGTACAAGATGGAGCCCACAAGTAGGGATGGTCCCGCTGCTAGAGTAAAACGTAAGTTCGACTCAAACATCGGATGTTCGTTCGCTCGTAGAACAGATGAACATATGGGGCGTTCGGGTGACATTCACCCGCCGCAATACGCCCAATAATGCACTGCAAGATCACAGTGGATTGAAGGCTGCTGATTGGCCAAAGCATGCACCTGACCTGAATGCTTTGGCCAATCACAGCGCAATGTGCTGTGAGAGCCATGATTGGCCAAAGGCAGGGTGGTTAAGGAGAACCCTATGACAGAATTAAAAAACGGTGTGCCCCCCCCCCCCCCCCCAAATCCATACCATGCTTGGGGGTCTGGTACAGATTTTAAGGGGGAAATCCACTGCAAAAAAAAAAAAAAAGAGAAAAATTGCCCCCCCCCCAAATCTATACCAGACCAGACGTGACATCAGAAGGGGGCGGGTCACTGGGTGGCCCCACCCTTGCCTATGTAGCAAGGCCCCAGGCCTCCTTTGATCGAACGAGAACCTCCAGGGCCAGGGATAGCTGACATCCTTCTGTATGTAGTGGGTTGTGAGGCATGGTGGGTGCAGAGTAGTTAAAGTTATTGGGTGCCAGACACTTCTTGAATGCAAAAGAAAGTTTATTTTTCTTAAACTTTTTTGGGGAGAGAGGGTTAGGGCCAGGACACCCTTAGGTAGTTGTAAGCTTAATTGTCTTAATTGACTCTGAGACTTCAATAGGAGGACAGCCATGCAGGGAAAGGCATCCAGCAAGACACCACATCTGCATGTGCAGGAAGGCTGTCTCCTATGGCAACAGTCTTTAACAGTTCCTAACACAAAACTGAACAGTTCCTTTCTATTCCACTACAATCACTCCTTGTAGTTCTTCGGCACACTGAGCTCCCGGTCTCTCACTAGACCCGCTGATTCACCGACACTGAATCCCTTAGAGCTCCTCCAATCTTCACGGTGGTATCTTCTTCAAGCGTCCCCCCCCCACTTCTCTGCAGGGTCCCTAGCTTGGCACTGTAGATACCTCTCAAGTTTCACCCCCGCTGAGTCCCTGGCTTGACACACAAGGCTGCTCAGCAAGTGTCACCTCCGCTGGCTGGGTCCCTGGCTTGATACCCACTGAAGTTTCCCAATTCTTCACCATCCCCGGATAGGGAGAATGCTGCTCTGGTACTTGTTTCAGTTATTCACTGTGGTCCCTGGTAATTAGGCAGAGAGTCCCTTACTGGCAGCTTCCCCTCTACCTCTGACCACAGCAGGTTCTCCGTCCGGCAGAACCGTCACTTCTGGTTGGACTGCGAGCTGCAGTCCCAACCCTGCGCTGGTCTCTTGCTTCTGGATAGGCCCTCAGACAGCCTAGCAGCCAGATGTGCCCAGGATAGGCCCAATCTCCGGCCTAGCAGCCCAGACAATACACGTCCACCCAGACAGCCGTCCAGGTGGCACAGAACATAGATCACCCGACACCACCCGAATATATAGGCTATCCCAGCAGGCCAGGGGATTCAAGAAAACCCCTGCCCATTGGCTGAGATACCCATAAGCTGACCTTGTGTTGTTCTTCTCATACCTAGTGCCACCAAGTACCCGGCCACCTAGTGGTAGAAGAGAAGAGAAAAGTGCAACAAGGCCAAACTTAGGGAGAAATCAATAGACCTCTAACAATTAGGATAATTATTCCTGGCAAGTAAATTTGTGAGGAGCAACCCTGCCTAAACTACAGGGTGCTACACCTATATAACATGTCAAAGCAAAGAGACAGCAGTCGTCGGGAGGCCTCCCATTGAGGCAAAGCTTTTGTTTTTTCTATTTTTCGGGTCCGTCGGGCGGCGTGATTGACAGTGGATGTACATCTCTGGACTTTTTTTTTTCCTTTAACCACTTCCCGCTCGGCCTATAGCAAAATGATGGGCGGGCGGTGGTTCAGCTATCCTGACTGGGCGTCATACGACGTCCAGCAGGATAAGCTGCGATCACATGCCCGGGGTCTCAGTCTGACACACCGCAACAACGATCTCGGTAAAGAACCTCTGACGGAGGCTCTTTACCACGTGAACAGTCATGTCCAATCACAGCTAATCACAGTGTACACAGTAAGAGCCCTTTATCGGCTTTTCCTCACTCGCGTCTGACAGACGCGACTACAGGAGAGCCGATCGGCAGCTGATTGTTTATCAGTGAAGCCCCCCCGCAGATGCCCACCCAGGACCACCAGGGATGCCCACTAAAAACGCCCACCAGGTATGCCACCCTGGAACACCAGGGATATGCCAATCAGTGTCCAGGCAGATGTCAATCAGTGCCCATCAGCAATGCCTGCCAGTGTCATTGATGCATATCAGAGCCACCCTTAAGTACCCATCAGTGCAACCTTACCGGTGCCCGTCAGTGAAGGAGAAAATGTACTTATTTACAAAATTTTATAACAGAAAATTTTGAAAAAATAAGTTTTTCTTTGTTTCGGTCTTTTTTTTAAAAATTTGTTTAGCAAAAAATAAAAACCAGAGAAGTGATCAAATACCAAATGATACAAATTTTGTTTGGGTACAGTGTAGCATGACCGCACAATTAAAAAGGGACAGCGCTGAAAGCTGAAAATTGTCTTGGGGGGGGGGGGGTGTTCGGTACTGAAGTGGTTAATAAAGAATTTGTCAAAAACTGTCTGTCTCTTGTAGTTTTTTACTTTTTTGTGAATTAGTAGTTGTACAATGTACCCTCCCCAAAGCACAATGGTACAATGTCCCCTCCCCATGTTGAGGGCAAGTGGTCTGATATGATTCAGGAGGGGGGATGCTCGTTCGTTCCCCCCTATCCTGACCTGCCAGGCTGCTTGCTCGAATAAGGGTCTGGTATGGATTTTGGGAGGGACCCTACGCCTTGTGGTTCCCCTTAAAGATACATACCAGACCCGGAGGGCCCGGTATGGACTGGGGGGGGACCCTACGCCCCCCCCAATCTATATTGCCGTAAGCCAGCAATACATTACAGACACGAGCGAGTTTGAATTACATTTTTTCCTTTACAAATGGCATTGCTGCGGTATGTTCTACACATCGCACAGATGCACCACTTTACAAGCAGACTAAGGGGACCCCCCAGGCATGATGTGTAAAAGACAATCTCATTTTTATTGTTTCACTTTAAGGATCATTAAAATCACTGCTCCTTTAAAAACAATAGTTTTAAAAACTTTTGCATTGATACATGCTCCCTAGGGCAGTACCCAGGTCCCCATACACTTTTTATGGCAATAATTTGCATATAAGCCTTTAAAATGAGGACTTTTGATTTTTCATGTTCGTGTCCCATAGACTTTATTAGATTTTACATGTTCGCTAGAACTTTTTGCCTGTTCAAGGTGAACCAGTGGGGGGGGGAGGGGGTGTTCCTCCAGTTTAGCAAACTAAACTGGAGGAACCTTGCCCCTGCAGTGCCCCCTAGTGACAGAAATGCTTAGTTCTCTTTTTTGAGAGCTGCACTGAGATACTGTATTCCAGGATTTGCTTGTCTTCAGCTGAGAGAACTTTTCAGTGGGAGAGAGTTTTAAAAAAGACACACTGCCATTCATTGAAATTGGAAGAGAAGCAGTTTAACCTTAAACTGTGTAGAGGGTTATTTACTGTCAGAGCTGTAAGAATGTGGAATTCTTTCACAAGCAGTGGTATCAGCAGGGATCATCGATATTTTCAAAAAACTATTAGATGAGCACCTTAATGACCACAACATACAGGGATATGCGATTTACTATTGCCATAAACACATACACACACACACACACACACACACACACACACACACACACACACACCCACACCCACCCCCTTACTGACCACGTAACTATGTAAGAATGTGCAATAATTAAAAGACTTTTATATAAAGTCTTAGAAACCTTTAACCACTTAGTGACCGGCCCATAGCCAAATGATGGCTACAGGGCGGTTGCTTAACTCCGGGAGGGTGTACTATGTTGTCCTCCCAGAATCCAGCTCTTGCGCGCCCCCTGGGGTACGCACCCAAGAACATCCGTGACCGCCGGGTCCACGGATCACAGTAAACGGCCGCTTACCATGTGATCGCTCCGTCAAATGACGGAGCGATCACATGTAAACAAACCGATCGGTACAGTGTGGGAGGAGAGGGAGAGGGATCGGATGGCAGTAGCGATGTGGGCTGGATCTGTAGTGCCCACAGCGCTGCTCTGTGACGAATGCAGTCACATCCAGCCATCCATCCATGCTCAGCAATACCCTGCAATACCCCGCCATACCCTGCAATACCCTGTGATACCCAGCCATGCTCAGCCTCTGTATGTGGAGAGACTGTGGAAGTCTCACACATGTGATATCGCCGTACTCAGGAGGAGTAGGAGAATCTATTTTGGGGTGTCATTTTTGGTATGTACATGCTGTGTGTTAGAAATATTGCATAAATGGACAACTTTGTGTTAAACAAAAAAAAAATACAATTTTAACCACTTTCCGCCTGCCAGCCGTCAGACGTCCTTGTGCGGGGATATCTGAATGATGGGTGCAGCTACAGGCATCGTTCAGATGTCAACTCTTTCAGCCGGCGATTCCCTACACCATAGGAATGATCATAGCGGCTGTTCCACTGCTTGATCGTTCTTACGGCAGGCGAGAGGGGACGTCCCCCCCTCCCGCCACCCTTCGGGCAAAAAAAAGCGTCAAACTAAAATAAAGTAAAATGAACAATAAAAAAAAAAAATTTGAAACACCCCTGTCCCCATGTGCTCGCATGCAGAAGCGAACGCATACATAAGTCCCACCCACATATGAAAACAGTGTTCAAACCACACATGTGAGGCATCGCTGCGATCGGTAGAGCGAGAGCAATAATTATGGCCCTAGACCTCCTATGTAACTCAAAACATGTAACCAGTAAAAAATTTTAAAGCGTCGCCTATGGGAATTTTAAGTAGCGAAGTTTGGGGCCATTCCACGAGCGTGTGCAATTTTGAAGGGTGACATGTTAGGTATCTGTTTACTCAGCATAACTTCATCTTTCACATTATGCAAAAACATTGGGCTAATTTTACGGTTTTGTTTTTTTTAAAGCACAAAACTGTTTCTTTTCCCAGAAAAAACGCGTTCGAAAAATTGCTGCACCAATACCGTGCGAGATAAAAAGTTGCAACAACCACCATTGTATTCTCTAGGGTCTTTGCTAAAAAAACATATATAATGTTTTGGGGTTCTATGTAATTTTCTAGCCAATAAATGATGATTTTTACATGTAGGAGAGAAATGAGAATTGGCCTGGGTGCTCCAGAACGTCTGAAGGTGCTCCCCTGCATGTTGGGCCTCTGTATGTGGCCACGCCTTGTAAAAGTCTCACACATGTGGTATCGCCATACTCGGGAGTAATAGCAGAATGTGTTTTGGGGTGTAATTTGTGGTATGCATATGCTGTGTGTGAGAAATAACCTGCTAATTTGACAATCAATTTTGTGAAAAAAAATTAAATATAAAAAATAATCTTGATTTTGCAAAGAATTGTGGGAAAAAATGACAACTTCAAGAAACTCATCATGGATCTTTCTAAATACCATGGAATGTCTTCTTTCCAAAAAGAGGTCATTTGGGGGGTATTTGTACTTTTCTGGCATGTTAGGGTCTCAAGAAATTAGATAGGCCGTCAGTACTTAAAGCTTATACAGGGCTCAAGACTCTCTCCCCATGTGACAGCACTGTGCCAATCGCCAAGCACCAGCATTGTCATATGGGGCAGGGAGGAAGTCGCATGTTTCTCTAGAGCCTGAAGTACATGGTATTTCTGCTTTACTCTTGGTAGCAAACTCGAGTGATGGGGTGGGAAGGGAATGCAAATACTCCTGGGAAAGGTGAAAGTTAAGTGAACTTGTTACTTTCAACATGAAGAAAGACAAAGAAATGCAAAGTATTGCCTAAATGGAGCATGTGCCAAACAAGTGTGACCTTGTGTGTTCAATAGGCAGAAGGGCAGTAACTCACCAAGGAAGCCAGTATCTAGCAGCAATCACTGTGATAGCAGTGCCTACTACAGTGATTTCCAGATTATGAAAAATCCAGGTATGAAAAATGCAGATAAAAACTGGTACGAGCTGGACAAATGTAACTATGCAAAAATATGTTTACTTTAACATGAACTTCAGCTTTTTTTTTTTTTTTGCTTTTTTTTTTTTTATTATTGAACAGGTTTAGTTTGCTTAATTACCTGCGTGGTGGAGTAGCAATCTTGCTTCGGGGTATACCACTTCCCCCTGTGCTCGACAGTGATGGTCTAGGCAGTGCACTTCTGACAGGCAACGAACTTGCAGATTTGTTTGGCATAGGGATCCCAGAACTTGATAAAGACTGTAAACTAGTTGACTGTGGAATACTGCTGCTGCCTTGTATAGTCGGGCTGACGTAGGCTGTGGCTTTCAGAGGTGGCCTCACTGATACTGGGAAGTTACCCACACTGTGGACCCTCTGCTGCAGTTGACCAGGGGACGGTACTGTAAAAGAGAATAGGTTATATGACTACACGAAAAAAAAAAAAAAAACACAATTAGTAAAAACTGCATGTGAACATTAAAAACAAAATCGCACATTTTTTTTTTCTTTAAGTTTAAAGAGGGTTTTATGTCAAAGATTTCTTTATTCTATACTTAGGACTTGACATAAAACACAAGGAAAATGTAAAGAGGATGACACACAGAGATAGAAAGTGACAGATAATCTAAATTGTTCCATAGTTCTTACCCTTAGGTCCTGTTCACGCCTGAGCGATTTTCGGCTTAAAGCTCAAACACTCAACAGGCCAAATCCCATTCATTTCAATGGCCCATGTTCACATAGAAGTGTTCTGTTGCTTGAAGCAAAACACTTGGTTGCTTAAAGTACACAAGCTTCTTTTTGTCAGGTTACAAGAATTTTAGACTTCAATAGAAACGCCTGAAAACGCGTGACTTGAACATTTTACAATCATTTTGTTGCATGTTTTCTGCTCTAACAGCAGCTCTCTACCCCCAATTCCCTTCCCCTCTTCTCCCCCTAGTACTGTATACTGACTAAACAAACGCCTGAAGCTGTAAATTGCTTAGAATACGCTTCTGAAAAGCTTTTAATATACTTCTAAAAACACTCAAAAACTCTCAAATAAAAATGCCTGAAAGTCAATACGCTCAGGTGTGAATGCAGCCTTACCTCCTGAAGCTTCCACAGTGCAAGTTTTTAGAGAAAGTTGTCAGGATACATATATTAACACCTGCCAGTGCTGATTATTTTTAAAAGTGTGGTGTAGACCAACGGAAAAATACAATAATTTTTGTTTATTTTTATTTTTTAAAAGCCAGAGAGCTAGACCACTGCACTCACCCAGCAAGAGTACAGAGGACCAGGTCTCCAGTGATTCAGTACACCCCCTCCAAAGTAGTTCAAGCAACAACGCTGTTCATTGAGCATGAGTGTTGTTGGCGTGAGTACCCCCAGATCCCGGCCCCCCCACCCTATGTGAATATAAGTCGCTGTGTGCGCAGCGACTTATATAGGCAGGGGGGGTGGTCACCGGGTGATGTCATCCGGTGACTCTGCCCCTTATGATGTCACCACTTGTGGAAGAAGACGACGGAGAAGACAGGGCCACCGCTAGCAAAAGAGCAGAAGATAGAGGAGCTCGGCAGAAGAGAGCGGGAGAAGAACCGGAGAGCGCGGAGAAGAGGGAAGAGACCCCCGAAGTCGGACCCCCGGAGCTGCCTAATAAATTACTTTAAAAAAACCTGTCTAATGTGTTTTTTTATTGACACTTTTTCGTAGGTGAATGGGTAGGGGTACGATGAACCCCATACTCATTGAAAGTCGGACGTATGTCGGCTTCAAGTCGCAGGGCAAAGTTGGATCCAAAGTAGGACGGCTGTCGTGTCACACCAGCGTGAACCCGGCCTTAGATGTGATTAACCCTTTGGGTATATATGACCAAACATGACATGCCTAAAATCGATCTTGTATCTTAGTGCAGAGTTCTGGGAATTCAGTAAGCCAATCACACAAGTAATGACATTTCCATACGGGGCGCAGCGGCACTGCCCCCAAATCCATGTGCCCAGCTCCTAATCTACATGCGGGATGCTGGACACATGGATTCCAATGGGAGTTATTCTTTTTTTGAAGCACGCGATTAGAGCCTGAGGGTCTAATTGGCTTAAAAAAAGTATAGGTTCAGGGCACAGTGCCTACCAAGTTGTGTAACAATAGCGCATTAATATTCGCTATTGTCTTCCTAATTCTCATCCTGGCCAATCAGGAAGCAGTTCCTGTGACCTGAGTCTTAGGACTCCCTGGCCAATCGGGTCTCAGGACACACTACCCGTTTGCTCGGGAGGAGGATTAATGGCCCGGCTCTTCCTTCCCCTTGACTCCAAAGGTAATGCCCTGATCGCAGTCGTCCCGTCTGTCTCCTGGGGGTGTTAGTTTTCACCCCCCCCCCCCCAATATATTAAGCATCAGCCACCACTGCATGTACAGAAGGCCTCCAGGTTGCCATATTGCATTGAATTTTACAGAAAATGACAGTGTTGCAGATTAGAAATTACTTTTTCAATTTCCCAAGAGGACCAAGTGCATATAGCACTTGGATCCATTCTGATTGGGGTCCTCGTGTCCCGTAAAAACACTTTTATGCTGGCTGCAGCTCCACCCCATCTCAAAGCCCAAGTTATGGGTGATCCTGTTGGGAACGTACAGCCAGGAGAGTGCCTGCCCCTTCTCTAAGCTTATGACTGAACAATCAGAAACGCTTGCTCATTCAGAATAGTAAAGGATCACTCAGAGCTGCGACTGTGTAGGTCCAGCCAGTGCCTTGTATGTGTACAAGCAACTGCAGACAAATCAGACAAAGCTGCAGCTCTCCGTGCTCTTTTACTATCATGAATAAACAAGCAGTGCTGATTGTTCATTCAGAATAGTGACGGATCACTTAGCGTTGTGGTTCTGTGTAATCTATTTGGCTACTTTTACATAGCCACGCTGCGGCACTGTGTGATGATTTTAACTATGATTGATCAGTTGTCAGGCCAATGCCGTGTATGACATAACTTGGAAATGCTGATCTTTTCATATAAGTATTTATTTATTTTTATTTTATTTATTTTTTTGAAAAATATTTATTGGGTTTTATGGCATACAATAGTATAAAACTGAGTGTAACAAAGGTTACAGAGTATTAATTGTTACAATCTGTAAAGAACAATGACTTCTCATAGTAGTTGAAATAAAGGCTTGTCATATCAGTTAGAGCAAAAGAGAAGAAACAGAAAACATAAAAGAAAAAGAAAAATTAGGGGAAGGGGAGGTCAGGGGAGTTCATTTTTGCCATCTTATCAACTTTATTGAGCATAACTTTGCTCGACATATGAAATCTTAGCATCTAGATATCTTCAGGAGTGGAGGCAGCGTCTGTACATACCTGGCTGAGCATGGTATATATTGGTCAGGGTATAATAAATAACCTGATTGATCTCACTATACTAGGAAATATTGAATAATAAATGCGGGGGGGTGGATGTTAAGGAGCACAATGGATTTGTGGATATTCTACGGTGGGTTAAATGTAAAGGAATCCGGGGTGGGGGGTATTTTAAGTCGGCCAAGAGAGTTGGTGAGATCTTTTGTCAAGTACCATTTCGTGTAGCGGAATGGGTGCATTATATCCATTAGTGCCTGTGGAGCGAATGTAGCTTCGATGTATTTTCTCCATCTTTTAAAAAAACGGGAAGTCGATCGGAAATTAAGGGTGATGGTGTCCAATCTCTCTAGATGGAAAAGTGATGCCAAGGCCTTTTTAAACATTGTTAGGGTAGGTGGAGTCGCTGATATCCAGTGAGACATAATAGTCCTGCGGGCCACTAGAAGACACAGGTGAGCCCAATGTGGAATATTTTGTGAGACCCTCGTTGGCGATGAGGGTGAAGGGGGTATGCTAAACAGGCATAATAGGCGGTCCTTAGTACACTGAATTTTGTGGACCTCGTTGATGTAGGTGATCACCTTAATCCAATAAGCATCAATCTAGGTACAGTCCCAGAGCCTATGTAGCAAGGTGGGGCGAGGTAGGTTACACCAGGAACATTGCGCTTGGGTGGGATCCGCCTTGTTGAAGCGGAATGGAAAATAAGCCCTGTGAATGATCTTGAATTGTGTTTCCCTCCAAGATTCGGAAGCAGTAAGATTGACTGTTTTGTATCCCTCAAGGATTTTTTCTGGCAGAGACTCGTCTTCTAATACGTGTGACCACTTTTGAAAGGGTTTGAGGGCATATTTCCGTGTTTGATGTTGTATGAGACAGGAGTAAATATTGGAGATGGAGTAGTTATTGCTTTTGATGAGAGTATCAATGCAGGATGTTTCAAGTGGATTGGTATTGGGGCCAGAGCATGATTTGAGATACCGTATTTATCGGCGTATAACACGCACTTTTTTCCCCTTAAAACCAGGGGAAAAATCGCAGGTGCGTGTTATACGCCGATCCCCTGCAATCCCGACCTGTCACATTTTCAAAATCGCCGACCGCGATTTGAAAATGGCGCCGCCGGCGCCGAAATACACAGAGCCGGTCCTCGGCTCTTCCCGGCGGCTCTCGTTCATTTTCGGCTCCACTCGTAGTCCCGAGCGGAGCTATCCGAACCTACTCGGCTAGGTTCGGATAGCTCCGCTCGGGACTACGAGTGGAGCCGAAAGTGAACGAGAGCCGCTGGAAAGAGCCGAGGACCGGCTCTGTGTATTTCGGCGCCGGCGGCGCCATTTTCAAATCGCGATCGGCGATTTTGAAGCCCAGAATGGCTGGGATCACTGGGGCAAGGCTGCACTGGGGAAGGCTGCACTGGGGAAGGCTGCACTGGGGAAGTCTGCACTGACAAGGCTGCACTGGGGAAGTCTGCACTGACAAGGCTGCACTGGGGAAGTCTGCACTGACAAGGCTGCACTGACAAGGCTGCACTGGGGAAGTCTGCACTGGGGAAGGCTGCACTGGGGAAGGCTGCACTGGGGAAGGCTGCACTGGGGAAGGCTGCACTGGGGAAGGCTGCACTGACAAGGCTGCACTGGGGAAGGCTGCACTGGGGAAGGCTGCACTGGGGAAGGCTGCACTGGGGAAGGCTGCACTGGGGAAGGCTGCACTGGGGAAGGCTGCACTGGGGAAGGCTGCACTGACAAGGCTGCACTGGGGAAGTCTGCACTGACAAGGCTGCACTGGGGAAGTCTGCACTGACAAGGCTGCACTGGGGAAGGCTGCACTGACATGGCTGCACTGACATGGCTGCACTGACATGGCTGCACTGACATGGCTGCACTGACAAGGCTGCACTGACAAGGCTGCACTGACAAGGCTGCACTGACAAGGCTGCACTGACAAGGCTGCACTGACAAGGCTGCACTGACAAGGCTGCAATGATGGGCGTTTAAATGTAAGTTTTTTTTCCCTTCAACTTCCCTCCTAAAAGTTTTTTTTTCCTTAAAATTCCCTCCTAAATTGGGGTGCGTGTTATACGCCGGTGCGTGTTATACGCCGATAAATACGGTAGTTGATGAGTTGGTGATGGAAGAAAACATTTCAGAGTTTGAAATGGTTTGAATTTGCCCGGCTTGTTGAGATAGAAAGACGAGACATCCGTGAGGCCTTTAAGTTTCCATTGGCCAAAAGCTTTATGGATGATAGATGGAAGGAACATAGGATTGCCTTGTATTTTGAGGTATTTGGAGATGCTGGATGGCAATTTAAGCAGCTTTCTTACTTCTCTCCAAGCAGTGACCGTATCCTTAATGAATACACTTGTTTTGAGGTGGGGGGGTAATGTATTGGGATTGGAATGGAGGATGGCCGAGAGGTCATATGGGTGTACCATAGCCTCTTCTAAGGATAAGTTAGAATATTTAGAACCACCTGTTAACCAGTCTAAGCCCTGTCTAAGTAAACATGCCAGGTTGTAGAATCGCATATTGGGCAGTCCCGCCCCGCCCCCGCCCTTCGGGAGACAGTTTCTGCAGCGCTATGCGAGGTTTCTTGCGAGACCATATGAAGGCAGTTAGGGCCTTCTGGAGTTTTTGGATATCTGAATGTTTAATTAGAAGAGGTATGGTCTGCATTGGGTAAAGCAAGCGTGCGAAAGATACCATTTTGAAAAGGTGGCATCTCCCAAAGAGCGAGAGAGGTAGGGTCCCCCAAGCCTCCAACTCCTTCACAATTTTGGTTATCAAAGGGGGGTAATTCACGTCCTATTTTAATGCCCAGGTATGTAATATGTTGGTTGGCTATGGCCAGGGGGGATAGGTGTTTCCATTTACTGGAAAGATGGGGGTGCAATGGTAGGATCTCACTCTTATCGAAATTGATTCTGAATCCCGAGCAAAGTCTGAAGTCTGAAAAAAGTTGTTTGAGTCTGTCAAAGTCTGCTATAGGGTCGGTGGAGAACAATAGTATGTCGTCTGCAAATAGCGCCGAACGAAGAGTGTGGTTCTCTAGAGTGATGCCACTGATTCCATCAACTGAATTTAATATTCTGGACAGGGGTTCGATTGCTAGATTGAACAGGAGTGGAGACAGGGGGCAGCCCTGTCTCGTTCCTTTTGTTAATGGAATCGTGTCTGAAATAAAGTCAGGGGTGACAAGACGTGCGGTAGGGGATGCGTACATTTGTAGAAGGAATCGCATAATCTGTCCTGAGAATCCAAATTGTGTCATCACTCTAAAGAGCCAGGAGAAACTGATGTTGTCAAAGGCTTTTTCCGCATCTAAGGACATGATGGCAATGTCTTGGTTAGGGTGGGTTTTGGCATATTCCAGAGCCATTAATACTTTGCGAATGTTTAGGGTAGCTGATCTGCCCGAAACAAACCCAGATTGGGCTGGGTGTAATAAAGATGGCAGTAGGGGAGCTAGGCGTGAGGCAATTATTTTGGATAGGATTTTGACATCGACATTGATTAACGATATCGGTCGGTATGAACCCGGTAATAGGGGATCTTTCCCTTTCTTAGAGATTAGTTTGATGTGGGCCTGTGTTCCCGTAGGAAGATAGGGCCCTCCGTCCCACATGGCTGCGTATACATGTTTTAAGGTATCCGGAATAAATTCCCTGGTCATTTTATAGAATTCGGCGGTGTATCCGTCGGGTCCCGGGGCTTTGGCCGAGGCCATGTCTTTGATCGTAAATGTCTCCAATTGTGTATGGTGCAGTTTGGGTAGACGTATTTTGTCGAGCAGAGAGTCAGTGGTAGGTAAGTCAGTCGGGTCAGCTTTGTATAGATTAGTATAGTATTCCACAAGTAGGTTGCGAATTTCAGCTGGGGAGGTGACCAGAGAGCCTGTCGTAGCTCTAAGAGCAGAGATACGGGTAGGACGTCTGGGTCCTGAGCACATCTTGGCCAGGAGCCTGCCAGCCTTGTTGCCAAATCTATGGAAATGTAGCTGAGAGTATGACGTTTTGGCCGCTTCATGCTGTTCTGCCCAGAGGTCAAAGGTGCTTTTAGCCTGTCTCCATTTTTGTATGTTCTCTATGGTGCGGTTTAATGTGAGCTGTTCATGTGCCAAGCGCAGGGCTTCGCTTGACTTGCTATATTGTTGCTTGGCTCTTTTTTTGAACTGGGTTGTGTATGAAATTATTTTACCCCGTAAGAAGGCCTTACCTGCTTCCCAGAAGAGGTTAGGGTCTGTAATGTGAGCTCCATTAGTGGAGATGTATTCCTCCCAGGCGCAGTATAGTGTATGTTGGAAGTCCTCATTGTCAACTAGATAGGAGGGGAAGCGCCAAGTAGGGGAGGGGGATGAACGAGCTGTTTGGGTTAAATGAACCACAATTGGGCTGTGGTCTGAAATCACTGCGTCTTGTATGTCTGGTGCAGTGATTACGGAGCTTAGAGCCGGGGAGGCAAAAAAATAGTCTATACGTGAGAACGTATTGTGCGGGGGCGAAAAAAAAGTGTATTCCCGATCCGTTGGGTGCATCAAGCGCCAGACATCTACAAATTGCATGGAGGCGACGGATTGTGACAGCAGGGTAGATGCTGATGATGAGGGGGTACGGGTGTGTGTTCTATGTGTAGGGGGGCCTGTGCGATCAGCTAGGGAGGACATGACTGAATTAAAATCCCCACCCATTAGGTGTAACGTCTCTGGGGTAGTTAGCACCCATTTCACTAAATCTTGAAAGAAGGAGGTGTCAGGAGAATTGGGAGCATAGATGTTAGTAAGTGCTACAGGTTTGTCGTCTATAGTCAGATGTAGAGTCATTTTCCTTCCTTCCGAGTCAACCTTGACATCCCTAACCGTGTGCTGTAAATTCTTGTGTAGAAGGATAGCAACACCCGCTTTACGGCCTACTGCCGGTGAACCATAAACAGAGCCCACCCACATTCTACGAAGACGTTGCAAGTCGTCTGCAGCCAAATGTGTCTCCTGAAGTAGAGCCACATCAGTCCGGAGATGCCGCAGGTGTCTGAGGATGGACATGCGTTTGTTTGGGGAACGCAGCCCCTTAACATTCCACGAGACAAACCTTAGGCGACTCCCATCTGTAGACTGTGACATGATTGGCAGTTAAAAATGGTTTGGTTTAGGGGTTTGTATAATAACCCCTTTGTAGATGTGTTATCTACCTTTTGGGAGCCACCAAAGCGCCTCAGATCCCCTGAAGACATATGAGCTAGATTGGCAAACATGAACTTAAACTTCTCTAAGCAACAATAAGTTATAAACATTAATAAAGCAGAATATCGGATAAGGAAATATATAACGTGACATGTGGACTTCTCTTTTTTCCACATGAGGTCCCACCTATCTAGTTAGCATAGCTCCCATTGATTGCCAGCTCCTCACGTGGGGGCAGGGTGTTAGCAACGGGGGGTGAGGATAGGGAGGGTAGGGGAGAGGAAAGGGGGATAGGGGGAGGAGGGGGTACAGGATAGGAAGGGAGGGTAGTCTAGGGAGGATTCCCTAAGGAGGCAATGCAGGTTTAAACTAACCAATGGTGAGGTAGGCTAAACACAGGGGAGGGCCCCCCTCTTTAGATTAGGCTTAAACAAACCAGAAAATAGAAAATATAAATAACAAAAACATTGCAAGTGTCCCTGAAAAGGAAGGTCCCCCAGGTAGTGGGGGGTCACCTCCGTTATTGAGTTACATGACCATATCACTATAAATGCATAACTTTTAGCTACAGGCTGGTAGGGGTAGTGCTCCATAAAGAGCATGTACGGCAGTTTCTAGAGGCACCAAAAGCATCCTCGTCTTAAGGATAAAAAATTAAGAAAAGAAAAACGTATAAGATGGGTTGATACTACCCGTTAGTAGATGGCGAGGTGAAAAAGGTGGTGATGTGAAGTCCTTCAACAATTCCCAGAGTGATCTTCCTGGTTGGTGAAACGGCTGCGTTTGTATGGTGGTTTGGTCGGGCTTCAGGGGTGTTTAGGGGGTCCATACCCGTGCTGTGAAGATGACGATGGTGAGCCCTCTGCAGCGGCGCTGTGTTCCATTTCGGAGCTTCTGTTGGCTAGGTAGGTTTCCGCCTCTTCAGATGTATTAAAGGTGAGTTGCTCCCCTTCAGGTGTTTGAACGCGGAGGACAGCTGGATAAGCTAGGGAGAATCGGATTTGATTGTGGTGCAGAGTGGAGCATACCGAGGAGAATGCCTTGCGTTGTTTCATTACCTCTATGGAATAGTCCGCAAAGAGCAACAGTTTCGTGCCATCTACCACCAGTGAGCGCGTGCGACGAAATTTTTGCATTATGGCGTTTTTGTCAGCATAGTTCAAATATTTCACTATCACATGCCGAGGTTTAGCGCGTGTGTCAGAATATTGACCCATACAATGCGCTCGTCCAACAGTGCAGGGTATGCGGAGGCCAAGTTGCTCTGGGATGGTTTTCGCACATACATTTGTAAGGTGGGAGGCCGGGATCGACTCTGGCAAGCCAATTATGCACAAGTTGTTTCTTCTTGAGCGATTTTCTAAATCGTCCAGTTTGTCCCATATGTCTCTATGCGAGGCAGTGATGCGTGCAAGTGCTGCAGATGAGGCTGTGCAGTCATCTTCAAGTATAGATATTCTCTCCTCCACCTGAGTGATGCGCTGGGCCTGAGCCTGGAGCTCTATGTGTAGCTGTTCCAGCCCTCTGTGCACCGCTGCGTCCACAGTGGCTGTTAGGGATGGCCCCAGAAGTTGTACTACAGCCTGGGCAATGTTAGCAGGGGATGTAAGGTCAGTCTCTGCCATAGCAGGGGCAGGGGGAGGTTGCGGCTGCTGCTGAGGCCGCTCTGCTGTGTCCGGAGTGGCCACCATCTTGGCTGTGTCGGCCGCTGTGTCTCCCGCCGGCGGAGCTGTGGAGGGGGGCGAGGACAGCGCCCGAGCATATGATCGCTCCACGAAGCGATCCATGTCTGCCTGAGATGGAGCAGAGGCAGTAGGGGTTCCCACCGGCGCTGTGGCTGAATTAGATGCCGGTTTTGTGAGGAGCTGTGCGGGAGCTGAAGCTGCTCACCTCCTCCTCATGTGGCGCCGGAACCGGAAGTTATTTTTATTTTTTTAATCACTCAGCTTAGGGCTGGGTATTTTTTACAAGTGGCTGCAGATGGCTCACACAGCCTTGCAGACTGCGTGATCTTTGTGAGTGGCAGTGCTGGCCACCAGAGCAGACCCTGTTGCCAAAGACTAAAATATCACTCACAAATCTGTGTCCTAACAGGAACAACTTGTTCCCCTGGTGGAATAAATCAAAATTCGTTTTTTGAAAGGAGATGGCCTCTTTAAAGGACAGGAGTTTTGCACAGCCCTGCCTTACTTCAGAGCACACTTGTAAGTCAAACCCAAGAAACTAAAAAACTCAAACTATAAGCCATCTCTCCCTCTTGGTCCTGATCCATTTAGTTATAAATTCTCCTAGTTTAATGTAGATTGCAATTTCCAATACAAGTTTACTTTAGTAAACTATGTGAGTTTTTATAATTGCTATAAAAAATGGTAATGGCACACGCAGTATTTTCTTGAAACCACACTAAAGATTTATATAAAAACATATAAGAGCATAGGTCTACAGCGAAGTTATATTGTTCTTTATGTGAATCCCCAAGCTGTATATTCACAGACAGCTACAGAGATCAATAGTTGTACTTCCTGTTCGAACTTCAAGCTTAGATTCCCAGGGGCTGCTAACAGAGCATCTAGAAGAACCATGGGCATGACTTTGATGACCTATTCCTTACATTACCAAGCTCTATTTAAGGTGAAACACTAACCAA
Organism: Aquarana catesbeiana; assembly: GCF_042186555.1. NCBI lineage: Eukaryota > Metazoa > Chordata > Amphibia > Anura > Ranidae > Aquarana > Aquarana catesbeiana. Next base: position 242,905,388 of record NC_133325.1, on the reverse strand, counting down.
TGGATTGGTCAGAAATATTTCAACTTCTTTCACAAAGATCAAGGTATGGAGATTAATTATGCCATTTGGCAGCGCAGCAGTCAGTGCATCCGAGCTGAAATTTGTGCTAACCAGTTTTCGGGTCTACCTGGACAGACCAAGCCTTTGCTGTACTTTTTTCTTTTTTTTAAAAGGCATCTAACAAAATCCAAGAAGCAGGAGTCAGTGGGCCCATGGGGGATGTGTTTATACCATTGCTTAAATATGCCTCCTGAAAACCTTGCTCAGTAGCATTTCCAGGTACTACAAATTTGCACACAGAAATATACAGGGAACCCACATCTAGCTAGACTAAAGTTGTAACTTTCAGTCTCAGAATCAAGAATACGGGAGGGGTTTGAATTATGTGTGGAGCTAACCTTTAGAAAGCCACTTGACAAAAGAATAAGAATTTAAAATAACACCAACATAACCCAAACAAATGTATTTTTGAATATTTACTGCATATGCAAGAAAGAGAAAAATGTCCATATTGTCCTCTATTTTTTATTTTGTATCACTGACAAACACACGCATATCAGAACATATATTTGTAAACTGAACTGTATGAAATTAAAGATGTGCACATCTGCATACTGTGATTGCATTTGTACACGTCTGAATATATTATGTGGCCCTTCCACTGACAGTCCACCTCCAAAGCTTTTTGTCATCTCCAGAATGCCTTATAGAAGCTACCACAGCTCTGTTTGAGACTTTACACAATCCAAAAATAAATTGATGCTGTACTACTGTATACCAAGAATAATGGTGTATAAAAGGTAGCTTCCTGCACAAGGATTGCTCCCCTAGAGGGAGGGGATAATCTCAACACAAGTATCAAGTTGGTACAGCGAAAATAAAATAAATATATGTGCATGCGCTAAAGGCTATAAATACGTGAACAAAGAATATAATAAATCTATACAATATTGAAAATTACAAACAGTGTCAAACGCCTGTGAAGAAAGTGACTAAAATCCACAATTGAATATATGAATAAATGGTAACAAGCAACATGCAAAAAAAAAAAAGTGAGAAAGAAAAGAAAAAAATCCTTTAAATAATTAACAAAAATATATAAGTGCTACTTGATAAATAAAGTGTCCGAAACCAATTCATACAAATGAATATATCTCAGTCCAAACCATTCACAAGAGTATATAAATCAAAGTGCACAATAGTGTCCAAACAAATAGCAGGCATTCCTCATGCTTGTATTTATGAAAAAGTGCTAAATATTCCTCATGCTCTTCTTAAGAGATGTGCACGTTATGGCATGCTGCAGTGCTCTACAGTGACCCCCAATGGATAATGCGCTCACCTTAGAGCGTGTGACACAGTGGCTAAACAGTGTCAAAACACGCATTAGAGCCACTCCAGGGCTCATACAGGGTCTGCTGGTGATGATCTGTACCACGCTCAAATGGTGACATATATAAATGAAAGGAGACTCATAGCATAATACCGCCAGGAATTTATTTGAAAAGCCATAAAAACAATCCCTCCAGGAGGGTACTCACAATGCTTGGGTGCGTCAGTGCACCATCCTATCCAAAGTATGCAAAACAGATGAATCCTGTGGTGTGCGGTGCGGTGTACAATCCTCTGCCTGTCTGTGTGTAGAAAGCTCCGTCCTTTCTACACACAGACAGGCAGAGGATTGTACACCGCACCGCACACCACAGGATTCATCTGTATTGCATACTTTGGATAGGATGGTGCACTGACGCACCCAAGCATTGTGAGTACCCTCCTGGAGGGATTGTTTTTATGGCTTTTCAAATAAATTCCTGACGGTATTATGCTATGAGTCTCCTTTCTTTTATATATATGTCACCATTTGAGCATGGTACAGATCATCACCAGCAGACCCTGTATGACACTGTTTAGCCACTGTGTCACATGGTCTAAGGTGAGCGCATTATCCATTGGGGGTCACTGGAGAGCACTGCAGCATGCCATAACGTGCACATCTCTTAAGAGCACGAGGAATATTTAGCACTTTTTCATAAATACAAGCATAAGGAATGCCTGCTATTTGTTTGGACACTATTGTGCACTTTGATTTATATACTCTTGTGAATGGTTTGGACTGAGATATATTCGTTTGTATGAATTGGTTTCGGACACTTTATTTATCAAGTAGCACTTATATATTTTTGTTAATTATTTAAAAGGATTTTTTTCTTTTCTTTCTCACTTTTTTTTTTTTTTGCATGTTGCTTGTTACCATTTATTCATATATTCAATTGTGGATTTTAGTCACTTTCTTCACAGGCATTTGACACTGTTCGTAATTTTCAATATTGTATAGATTTATTATATTCTTTGTTCACGTATTTATAGCCTTTAGCGCATGCACATATATTTATTTTATTGTGGCATATACACGGTATGGAACGTGGTTAGTGTGTGCAGCTGAATTAGGTTCATTTATTCACATTGGAGGCATTAACCCATTTGTGGCTCACAAGATTTTAGCACTATTTTATAAGTTGGTACAGCGCTTACTGGGACCAAATAAAATATAAAACAAACAAGTAAAAAGTCAAAAATATAGCCTAAAAAACTCATTATTAAATATAAAAATATCATCATATACAGTATCTCACAAAAGTGAGTACACCCCTCACATTTTTTGTAAATATTTTATATCTTGTCATGTGACAACACTGAAGAAATTACACTTTGCTACAATGTAAAGTAGTGAGTGTACCAGCTTGTACAACAGTGTAAATTTGCTTTTCCCCTCAAAAGAATGCAACACACAGTCATTAATGTCTAAACTGCTAGCAACAAAAGTGAATACACCCCAAGTGAAAATGTCCAAATTGGGCCCCAAGTGTCAATATTTTGTGTGGCCATCATTATTTTCCAGCACTGCCTTAAGCCTCTTGGGCATGGAGTTCACCAGAGCCTCACAGGTTGCCACTGGAGTCCTTTTCCACTCCTCCATGATGACATCACGGAGCTGGTGGATGTTAGAGACCTTGCACTCCTCCACATTCCGTTTGAGGATGCCCCACAGATGCTCAATAGGGTTTAGGTCTGGAGACATGCTTGGCCAGTCCATCACCTTTACCCTCAGCTTCTTTAGCAAGGCAGTGGTAGTCTTGGAGGTTTTTTTGGGGTCATTATGTTGGAATACTGCCCTGCGGCCCAGTCTCCGAAGGGAGGGGATCATGCTCCCCTTCAGTATGTCACAGTATATGTTGGCATTCATGGTTCCCTCAATGAACTGTAGCTCCCCAGAGCCGACGTCACTCATGCAGTCCCAGACCATGACACACACCGTCTTGGCTACAGTCATGCATGACTGTAGGCAAGACACACTGGTCTTTGTACTCCTCACCTGGTTGCCGCCACACACACACACACACACACACACACACACTTGACACCATCTGAACCAAGCTGTATACTCACAACTATACATTGTAGCAAAGTGTAATTTCTTGTTGTCACATGAAGAGATGTAATCAAATATTTACAAAAAATAGGATTTTTATAACAGCTTACCTGTAAAATCCTTTTCTTGGAGTACATAACAGGACACAGAGCCATAGTAGTTACTATGTGGTTATAGGCCACCTTGAGGTGATGGACACTGGCACACCCTAAGACAGGAAGTTCACTCCCTATATAATCCCTCCACTACTGGGAGTACCTCAGTTTTTGTAGCAAAGCAATATACGTGTATTGGAAGAGGGGAGGGACCTCTGTGTCCCGTGATGTACTCCAAGAAAAGGATTTTACAGGTAAGCCGTTATAAAAATCCTATTTTCTTTATCGTACATCATGGGACACAGAGCCAGAGTAGTTACTATGTGGGATGTCCCAGAGCAATGCCAACTGAAGGGAGGGAGACACAACAAAAGTAGGGCACCATGAGACTAGAGGACTTATACTGCCGCCTGCAGCACACTACGCCCAAAGGCGATATCCTCATGCCACTTGATAGAATCGGGTAAATGTATGAACTGAAGACCAAGTTGCGGCCTTACAGATTTGAGCCATGGAAGCTTGGTGATGCACTGTCCACGAAGCACTAGTGGAGTGCGCTTTGATTTGAGAGGGTAGAATCCTCCTCTTCTAACCATAAGCCTGAACAATTACTTGCCAAATCCATTTAGAAATAGTAGATTTTGATGCTGCCTGTCCTTTTCAAGGACCTTCAGGCAACACAAAACATCAGTTTTTCGGATCTGAGCAATCGCCTTCAAGTAGACTGACTGCTCTCACCACATCCAGAGAATGTAGTGATTTATCTGCCGTAGAACAGGGTTCTGGAAAAAATGAAGGTAGAATAATATCCTGGTTTAAATGAAAACCTCACACTACCTTCAGTAGAAAACTAGGAGGAGGGTGCAATACTACCTTATCCTGAATAATTAAATATGGCTCTTCACAAGAAAGAGCAGCCAACTCAGATAACCTTCTTGCAGAAGATATGGCTACCAGAAAAATTAGATTCCTTGTCAAAAGGACCAAGGGAATATGCCGTATCGGCTCAAAAGGCTGCTTCTGTAATGCCGACAGAACTAAATTCAAGTCCCAAGGGTTCAGGGGGTGACCTAACCGGAGAGTTAAGCCACATTACCCCCTGAATAAAGCTACGGACCAAAGAATGCGAAGCAAGTGGTCGTTGAAATAATACTGATAAGGCTGAGACATGGCCTTTAATGGTACTCAAGGCCAGCTTAATTTCTAAACCCATCTGCAGAAAGTCAAGGATTCTAACTATGAAATACTTCCTGGGGTACCCCTGGATTTATACCAGGAGACATATGCCTTCCAGACTCTATAATATATGATCCTGGAGGCTGGCTTCCTTGCATTAAATCAAGGTAGATACCACTGTACCTGACAACCCAAGCTTCTTCAGAATGTGGGTCTCAATAGCCAAACCATTAAATTTAGCATTAGTAAGGTAGGATGGAGTACAGGACCCTGCGAGAGAAGGTCTGGACGTGGTGGTAAGGTCCATGGGTCCCCTACCGCCATCCTTATGATCTCTGCATACCAGGATCTTCTGGGCCATGCTGGGGCCACAAGAAATCACAACTTCCCTTCCTGCTTGATCCTGTGAAGAAGTCGTGGAAGCAGCAGAATAGGAGGGAATGCATAATTCAGTGAGAACTGATTCCACAGGAACACCAAGGCATCTGTTCAGCCTGCTAGCGGATCCTTTGTTCTTGACCCAAAGTTGTCGATCTTGTTGAACCTGGACGCAAACAGATCTACGTCTGGGAAGACACTGGCGGAAAAACTGAGGTACTCAGTTATATACTCAGTATATAACCCCTCCCAGTAGTGGAAGGGGTTATATAGGGAGTGGACTTCCTGTCTTAGAGTGTGCCAGTGTCCATCACCTGAAGGTGGCCTATAACCACATAGTAACTACTATGGCTCTGTGTCCCATGATGTACGATAAAGAAATGTGAGGGGTGTACTCATTTTTGTGAGATAACGTATATCTGTAAGTGATCTAATTTCAGATGCTTTTAGTTCCCTTCAGAAGCATACCTAGAAAAAAAAAAAAAAAAAAAAACATCAATTTTATCTGGGTACAGCATCGCATGACCACACAACTGTCAGTTAAAGTAACGCAGTGCCATAGCGCAAAAAATGGCCTAGTCATAAAGGGGGTAAACATTCCAGAGCTGAAGTGGTTAATGCATTCTCTGCAATAAGGTTAAAAAAACAAAAAAACAAAAAAAAACAAAACACTGATCAGCTCCCCTCCACCCCCCTCCTCCCTAAATACTTACCTGAGCCCGATCTGTGCCAGTACTGTGCCAGAGAACAGAATCTCTCTCTCTCACTAACTCTAAACAGATAAGTTGTAAAACATCACTTATGGAAGATTTTTGGGTAACGTAGTCCTTTGCAATATCACTGGCGCACGCAATTTTAAAGACCTGGCATATTTGGTATCTTATCGCAACCTCTAAAACAAATTAGGCATTATATTGTGTATTTGCACCAAAAAATTTATTATATTTTTACCTGAAAATATGTATTTAAAGGGGTTGTATGAGTTTGTCCTCCTGTTCTGGGGTCCCTTGGTGGCTGTCTCGGCTCCTCCCCGCAATAGCTAACCTCCCTCTGGGAAGCTCTATCCCGAGGGGGTAAACTTGCGGGCATGCTCCCTGTCATACACGCTGCATCCATAGACACAGCGTGTATGACTCGGTCCGCCCCCCCCGGCAGGCCGCGTCATTGGATGTGATTGACAGCAGCATGAGCCAATGGCTGCGCTGCTATCAATCTATCCAATGAAGAGCCGAGAAGACCGGAGAAGCCCGGGCAACGATCGAGTGTGGGACTTTCGAGGGTTCAGTTATGTAAACTGGGGGGCTGGTAATCATCAGATGTTTTTTCACCTTAATGCATAGGATGCATTACGGTGACAAAACATGAACCTTTACAACCCCTTTAATAAATAGTTGCACAAATATTGTGTGACATAAAAAATAGCAACTAGCTCTTTAATCTACAGGTCCCCTTTCATTCAGAAAATATATAATATTCTGGGGGTTTTACAGGTGTGCAAATAAAAAAAAATTGTTTTATTGCCGAAGTGGTTAAAGACATTGGGACATATAAAAATGATCACTGTACTTACTACTTGACTGCAGCCTAGACATCCCATTTGCTGCACCATGGAGGTTAGAATCAAAACTTTGGCTGTTTCGTACAGTAACAGGGGAAACCACAGTGCTTGTTGTTGTGCTTGGCATTCGAGCCAAATTAGGCATGCTCCTTCGTAGTTTATCTAGGTAGAAAGAAGAAAAGACAGCATTCTAGTCAAAGGATACATACAAACCAAACATTAACTAGTTCCCGCCCGTCCTATAGGCAAACGACCGCTGGGCAGGATATTCACCGTTCCGAGTGGATGCCATACTTTGTAGACTCTAACTTTCCTATAGACTAAATAATCAACACCGATTTGGGTTATTTTTACCAAAGAAATGTAGCCGAATACAGTTTGGTCTAAATTTTTGAAGAAACATTATTTGTATCATTTTATAACGAAGAAAAGAAAAAAAAAAAAAAAAAAAAAAAACAGCTTTTTTTTTTTTTTTTACAGATATTTTCAGTCTTTTTTCAGTTATTTAGCAAAAAATAAAAAACCCAGTGGTGATTAAATACAGTACTACTAAAAGAAAGCTCTACTTGTGTAAAAAAAATAAAATAAAAAGATAAAAAAGATAAAAATTTAGTTTGGGTACAGTGTTGCATGACTGTGCAATTGTCCTTCAAAGTGTGACAGCGCTGAAAGCTGAAAATTGTCCTGGGCAGGAAGGGGTAAAAGTGCCCTGTATAGAAGAGTTTAAAAAAAATAAAATAAATTGAATATAAAAATAGGGTTTAAACCAACGGACTTTAACAATACATTACAAACCCCATCTTCTGGCAATTTTTTTTACCACTTGAGTGCCTTCACTTTAAAAGGTGGAACTTTACCCATAACAACTTGATAAAAATAATGTTCTTTAGCAAGGAACATACATTCCACATTAATAATTATGCTACCAACATTAGTGTGTGCTGTAAATTGCACTCCTATTTCTTCTTGCTGGAGGTTGCCATTTTGCCTAAGCTCTGAGTCCCTGAGCAGTAGTAAATCTTTAGGATGTCAGCAGATCGGCCTATACAAACTCGGCAGTGCCTAAAAATAGAGAGCAACTAAGCATGTGCAGAGTAGGGTGAGACTGTATTACCAGATTTTAAACAGTATAGGAACTTATTTTTAATGTTTAACATAGTTATACCTGCACAAAGGACCAGCCAGAAGTGATCTAGCAGGACTTAATTTTCTGACTAAATTTACAATTTAACCCCTTCCCGCCGAGCGTACGCAGATGTGCGTACTCGGCTTTTGGGGGTTATACCGGGATGATGCCATCCCGCATCATCCCGGTACCGTTTTGTACCGTACCGGTTTGTAGAGTGGGCGATCGGCTTTCCTGGTATAACAACTGATGCGGCTAAAAGCAGCTCGGCTGTTATACTGGAGCAGGAGGGGACGCCCCCCCCCCGCCGCTCCTACAGGGCCTCCCGTTCCATCGGGAGGCCCGATGACCAATCGGCCGCCTCCGGCAGCTGAGGACGGGCTGGAAGGAAGCCGTGAGCGGCTTCGTTCTAGCCTCCTAATCGTAAACCTTGAAGCGACGTCATGACGTCACTTCCCATTTACTCGGCTGCCAATGGCGCCGGTTTTAAAAAAAATACACAGTATTCAGAATCACAGAAAACGGCGATCTGAATACTTTGAAGTGCAAAGGAGGGATCTTTCAGACCCCCGATCCCTCCATAAAAGGAGTACCTGTCACCATCTATTACTGTCACAAGGGAGGTTTACATTCCTTGTGACAGCAATAAGTCATCAAATTTTTATTTTTTTAAAACAATTTATAAATATAAAAATAAATAAAATAAGAAAAAAAAATTGTTTTAAAGCGCCCCCGTCACCAGAAGTCGTGCCCGCATATGTAAACGGTGTTCAAATCACACATGTGAGGTATCGTTGCGATTGTCAGAGCGAGAGCAATAATTCTAGCACTAGACTTCCTCTGTAACTCTAACCTGGTAACCGTAAATTTAAAAAAAAATTTAAAGCGTCACCTATGGAGATTTTTAGGTACCGTAGTTTGTCGCCATTCCACGAGTGCGTGCAATTATAAAACATGACATGTTTAGTATCTATTTACTTGGCGTAACAATCTTTCACATTAAATAAAAAAATCTCTGCTAATAAATATATCATAATATATATATACATACAGGGGGTCCCCGGGTTACAAACAAGTTAGGGACTGTAGGTTTGTTCTTAAGTTGAATCTGTTTGTAAGTCGGAACAGGTAAATTTTTTAAGTGTAGCTCCAGCCAAAAAAACTATTTTTAAGCTTTTTGGATAGCATAGGGAAGGGTTAACACCCCTGTAACATTTGTTTTGATGTGTGTGCCCCTGTTCAGAAGATTTCACCTCACTTTCTGTCCCAATGACAACTGGATTTTGAAAATTTTGTGTTGTTGTGGAAACAAGCCTTGGTGATAAAGCATCAGTGGATGTACCTTTTCCCCATAATAGCTCTTACAGAAGTGAATTTCCCTTCCTAGGGGTAGATTTCCTCTCACTTCCTGTTGTCTCCCTCCGTTTGTAAGTAGGAGTCGTTTGTAAGTCAGATGTTTGAAACTAGGGGACCCCCTGTATATATAAAATGTTTGGGGGCTCTAAGTAATTTTCTAGCAAAAAATATGGATTTTAACTTGTAAACACCAGAAGGGTTAAGTTGGTCTCTTGCTCAACATATTACAAGTTACATCCATTTGTGTGGTGTAACATGTAACATGTTGAGCATCCACCACCTCCCCCTCCCTGTGACAACAGGCGGATGACCTCCTCCCTGCATCCGCTGTCACAATTAGAAAAAACCACGCCATTCCCCTGGCATTTTCCACAAAAAAAAAATTTGAACTCATGAGAACAAGTTGAGTATCATTAGGACCAGAATGGGCTTAAACTTCTCCATTTGGCTATGGGCCTAAAACAAAGGTTCAAAGAGAGACTTTGAAATTGTTCCACTACTGGTACAGGAATGATGACCCCTTGGGATAAAAGCTGCTGGACAGCTGTTAAGAGATCCGCCTATTATAATGGGGATCACATCAGGTTTGAAAGCATAAAGTGGGGAGGAGGGCAGAGTGCAAAAATCCAATGCATAGTCCTTGAAAATGCCACCCTGGATCCACACGTTCAAGGTTTGTTATGACAAAACCAAAAAGGTAGTTACCGAAAAGGTGAGGTGACCCATCATCGGGTAGAGGCATTGGCACCAGACTTGGCTGGCTTGGAAGGTCACGTCTTTACAAAAGTATGTTCCGGTCATGGACTTGGCACTGGATATCGGAGGGGGATGAAAGGTTCCTCACTTCAGACGTTAAATACATACCGAAAGGGGAAGAAGGGTACTCTTACACTCTGCAATCTTATTGATGTATTTATTCAAGAAAAGGCCAATCAGCCACTGAAGAGATCTGGTCAGTGACAAAACGTGTTGAGTCAGGACTTCAAGCAACATCATTTCATTTATGGCTCTGGGGGCAAGAGGAGCAGTGGCAGTTTCGCGTTTCTTGGTGAGCTCGTCATTCCGGGTGCCTGAATGGCCACCTTGCTATTGTGTGTGCATCTTTTAATTAAGATGATGCTCCCATAACTCAAAACATACTGTATGTGACTGGATACACCTATGGATGTTCACTTCTGTGCCTCTTGGGGGTGATCTCTTCTGTATTAGAACATTACATTAAGAGCACTGATAGTCCTCCTTATTGATTAAAAGGGGTCAACTAAATCCAACAAGTGGGCACTTTTTAAAGGGGAACTCCTGAGCACAAGGTTGTATAGAATTAACATTTAACATACACTTAGGGATTATTTACTAAAACCGGGGCGTGCAAAATCTGGTGCAGCTGTGAATGGTAGCAGCTTTAACTTTAGCATAGTTTAATTAACTGCTTACGGGCCGCCCCATAGCAGATATACTGCTACAGGATGGCTCTCCTGTGCAGAATCACACATGCCTACCTATGTGATTCTGCACTTCCGCCTGGGGGCGCATGGGTGATTACTCACAGAAGAAGCTGATCGGGCACTGGATGTCTGCTGCCACCCGCCGATTGCCTGGCAGAGACACAGAACAGACCTTTGCCTATGTAAACAAGGCAGATCTCTGTGCTGACAGGGAAGGGATGGATTTTGTGTCCTTTGCAGGAAATAAAATCCATCACTTCCCCGAGTAAAAGCGCACACGTAGTACAGTAAAACACTTGCTAGGCACACAGTTAACCCTAGGAGGTTTAACTCCTTCTCAGCCAGTGTCAATAGTGACAGTGCATATTTTTAGCACTCATCACTGTATTCGTGTCACTGGTTCCCAGAAAGTGTCAGTTAGTGTCCGACTGTCCACCGCAATATGGCAGTCCCACTACAAAAACGCTAATCGCCGCCATTACTAGTATAAAAATAAATACGCCAGTATATATCGCATAGCTATAACTTTTGCGCAAACCAAATCAATATACGCTTATTGGGATTTTTTTAACCAAAAATATGTAGCAGAATACATATTAGCCTAAATTTATGAACACATTTGATTTTTTTCAATTGTTTTTTTACTGGATATGTTTTTTGCAGAAAAAAATGTTTTTTTTTTTTTTTTTTTTTATTGGTGGTCTTTTTGTTTATAGAGGAGAATAAAAATGAAAAAAAAAAAACCCAGTGGTGATCAAATACCACAAAAAAAAAAAGCTCTATTTGTGGGAAAAAATTATATAAAATTTTATTTATTTGGGTACAGGGTTGCATGATCACACAATGATCAGTTAAAGCAAAACAGTGCCGTATCGCAAAAAAAAACAGCCTGGTCATGAAGGGGGTAAATCTTCTGGAGGTCGAGTGGTTAACCACTTAAGGACAGAGCCTCTTTTTGAGATTTGGAGTTTACAAGTTAAGATAATTTTTTTTTGCTAGAAAAAATACTTAGAACCCCCAAACATAAAAAATATAATTAATATATATATATATATATATATATATATATATATATATATATATATATATATATATATATATATATATATATATATATAACCCTAGAGAATAAAATGGCAGTCGTTGCAATAATCTGTGACACCGTATTTGCGCAGCAGTCTAACAAGCACACTTTTTTTTGAAAAAAAAAGACATTCTTTTAATTCAAAAAAGTGTAAGACAACAGTGAAGTTGGCCCAATTTTTTTTGTATATTGTGAAAGATAATGTTACACTGAGTAAATTGATACCCAACATGTCACACTTCAAAATTGCACCCGCTCATGGAATGGCGACAAACTTTTACCCTTAAAAATCTCCATAGGTGAGGTTTAAAAAAATTCTACAGGTTGCATGTTTTGAATTACAGGAGGAGGTCTAGGACTAGAATTATTGCTCTCACTCTAACGATCACTGCTATAACTCACGTGTGATTTGAACACCGTTTTCATATGCGGGCGCTGCTCACGGATGCGTTTGCGTCTGCACACAAGCTTAGCGGGATGGGACGTGTTACTTTTTATTTTTACACTTTTTTTTTTTTTTGTAAAGAACAAAGTCACTTTTATTCCTATTACAAGGAATGTAAACATCCCCTGTAATAGAAAAAAAAAAAAAGCATGACAGGACCTCTTTTAAATATGAGATCTAGGGTCAAAAAGACCTCAGATATCATATTTACACTAAAATGCAATAAAAAAAAAAAAGTCCCTTTAAGAGCTACAGGCGGAAGTGACGTTTTAACGTCGCTTCTGCCCTGCAATGGTATAGAGCCGAGTGGGGGCCATCTTCCCCTCAGCTCCATACCACAGACCGAGAAGGATCCAATCGCCTCCGTCCGCTACCGGTGGCTCCTGTAAGCAGCCAAGGGCACCGGAGAGCGGCGAGAGTGGGGGGGGGGGGGCCTCTCCCACCACCGATAAAAATGATCTTGTGGCAAATCCGCCGCAGAGACAACTTTTATCTGAAAGCCAACCACCCACTGAAGAGAATACCGGGGTTATGGCAGCTAGATATGCTGCCATAACAACGATAATCCTCTTCAAACAGCCAACGTATAACGACGGCGGGCGGTCGGCAAGTGGTTAAGCTTTGACAAAAAAAAAAAAAAAAAAAACCTGGAAGCCGACTGGTTTCTATGCAGAGCTGCACCAGATTTAACACTCTCCAGTTTTAGTAAATCAACCCCTCGTAAAACAGATTTTATATTTTGGAACATTATTTCAATCATGGACTTTATGCACATGTAGCGCTGGTAGATTTTTAATCTACCGCTGATAGGTAAATTATGTGGGTTACTTGTTAGGTGAAGTTAGATTTGCCTCTGTTCCAGCTTGGCTGAGTTGCGTGTAGTTCCACACTGTGCCGGTGGGTGTCGTTGTCACCATTGGCTGGTGTTGGAAAGGCAACGTGTTGAAGCGTATGAGTGCTCCTCTGTCCCGTGGACAACTCGGTGGAGGTGGTCCTCCGAGTTGCATTCTGGGAGAGGGTATTTATGGGACAGACGCCATGTTCAGGGGTTTGTTTTCAGCCACCTGCTGGCACTCCTGGCCGACAGGTATGCGTTAAGAGTACCACATCGTGGTCCTCCGTTCCGGAGGACCATGTCGCTGCGGCGTGTGGGTGGGCCCAGAAGCCTGTCTGGGGCCTACCACAGCAGCAGAGGAATGGTCCTGAGCTGTCTATCCTGAGTGAAGAAGCTGGACAACCGAGGAGATCCCAGGGGAGGACCCGTCATGGAAGGATCATACAGAGTGCTGGTCTGGAGAGGGGCCTGGTGACTCGGTTGGAGGACGTATCCTGAAGTAATCTTACTGCATAGTACTGCCGGGTTGGCTTAAAGGTTCAAGTACTGTGTCTGACATTTATCGCAAACCAATACATCCTGTGGCAAAGGATCGTACGGGTTTTATTCCAAACAAGTCTGTGGCAGAGACTTTTGTTCGTGCTACATACTGGCTGCTAGGCAAGTGAGAGAGGCCTATCCAGGCGGGCAAAGATTGAATCCCACAAGGGGAGTGCATTCAACTACAGGTGTTCAATTCCAAAGATTGTTCTAAAGAATACTACGGAAAGGTATTCGAGCTTCCCTGCAACTTTCCTTCTGCCTCTTTCCTGCTACTTCTGTTATTACTTGTTCATTAAAGCATTGGAAAATATACTCAAGTGTTTGGTGCTTATATCGTCCAGAGGTAAACTCAACGGGACCCTAGACCCGGTGCCGGTGAAACAGAGGTATCGAGACTGAAGGTAACAGCCCGCTTTAAACCAGCGGCTCCACCGAGTTAGTGCTACACACATATGACTTATTTCATTTTTTGGGATGTTTCATGCTTTTCACTTGAAAACATCCCAAAAATAATATGTTAGCGCAGTTTATTCATGCAACATTTGGCCATTGGTGACAGGTCCAACTGACTGGACAAAAACAACCATAAGGACTGAATTAAGATCATGGGATCAAGAACTGCAGATTGCGTGATAGGGCCTGGTCAGGGAAAAGAAAGCTTAGGTAGTGCCTCTAATCTTTTAGATCCTTGAACACAGAATTATCTTCCACAGGGGTCAAGAGGGTCTTATTAAAGCAGGATCTACCACTGGATGTACACACTTAAAGGAAACGGTCATCAATAAAATAGTATTGGACAAAATGTTTTGTAGGAGAAAAAAAAAAAGTCCCCAATTGAGGACAGTCCCCATACAACACATAACATGTTATACCAGTGGATCCAAAAGGTCTTGGCTGGTTTAAGGAATTTGAGTCACCCCATACTTGACACCCTGGTGTGAGCAGACCAAGGGGTCTTCACAACACTAAGCAAGAACATACAATGTAAAGAAGAGTAGCTTTAGTTTTTTTTTAGCTTGGTGGAAATCTCAGCATAGGGGTGTCTTCCTGATCTGATGCCCCGGAGAACGAGGGATCCTCCCCCTCAACATATGCTGCCTCCTCCTCAGGATTTGTGTCTGGTTCAAGAGCCAAATCAAAAACTACGTTTAAGATGGGAGGCTGAAAAGAGGGGAAACTAGAAAATGGAGCCTGAATTTAAAAGCTCATTTGACCCCTTTTCTTTTTATGACGTGCCATTTCATGACCTGCCATGTTCTTGAATTTTTCCCTCCAGAGGGGTGCTTACATCTCCACAGCAATAATGGAGGGAGGGAAATACCTTGGGTGTCAGCTACCTGTAGGTCGTAGCAATCCAGATCACCTATGTGCCCAATAGAGGAGATAAGGAGGAGATGTTACAGGCTCGGCAACCACATTCAAAAAAGGAAAGACACGGGCACACAGGGCTCAGCGAGTGTTCCAGGACACACACACACTTCATCCAGGAAGAAAAAAAAAATTGACAGTTAGTTACCGATAACTGTTTTTCTAGGATATCTTCCAGGACGGCATAACCTGAGAGATGACTGGTCCACCTGACAGGAAACACAATCAACATACAAGGTTAAAAGGTCCCTCCCTTCCCCCTGCACCTCAGTTCTCCCAAAGTAATAGGTTATCCGGGTGACAGAGAGAAACTCTTCCCGTAGTACTTATATTAAAACATGGTTGGGAAGTAGGCCTGCCGTCCTGGAAGATATCCTAGAAAAACAGTTATCGGTAAGTAACTGTCAAATTTCTCTAGTCATCTTCCAGGACGGCATAACCTGAGAGGATGGACAAGGTGTTAAAAGGCCTACCTCAGGGCGGGACCACCGCTTGTAGCACCTTTCTTCCAAATGTCAGATCCTGGGGCGACAGCAGTTCCACTCTATAGTGATTCAAAAATGTATCCTGCTTCGCCCCAAGTGGCTGTGAGACAGACCTGTTCTATCGAGCCCCCAGCTGGCTCTGCCCAAGAGGCCGCCAAGGATCTTGTTGAGTGGGCCTTAAGGTTCCCTGGTACTGGGGAACCGGTCTGTTCATAGGCCAATGTTATTGTCTGCCTAATCCACCTAGCCACAGTAGATTTAGATGCCTGCCCTCCCTTTCTAGGGCCTCTAAATAAAACTAAAAGATGATTCGACTTTCTGTAGTCCTTTACTCTATCTAGATATGTCAACAAACATTTCCTGACATCTAATAAATTAAATTTCCTCTCCTTCTCATTTTTTGGATTATCACAGAAGGAGGGTAAAATGATCTCCTGAGATCTATTAAACTTAGATGCGACCTTGGGAAGATATAGTGGGTCCTGTCTAAGAACCACTCTATCCTCCAGAATCAACAGAAAAGGCTCCTTAACTGACAGGGCCTGTAGGTCGCTCACCCTTCTGGCCGTGGTTATGGCCAACAGAAACGCTAACTTAAGAGTCAAAAACTTAACTGAAATCTCTTGCGCTGGTTCGAAGGGCGCTTTCGTCAGCGCCTCCAAAACCAGAGATAAATTCCACGGAGGGAATACATTCACCCTGTCAGGGGTTAACCTCTCCCTTGCCAGAAGAAATCTCTTAATCAGAGGTTCTAGTGCAAGCCTCTGATCCAAGAATACAGATAACGCTGCTATCTGTACCCTCAAGGTGTTCGGGGAAATCCCCTGATCCACCCCCGCTTGTAAAAATTCTAGTACCACTGGTACCGAAGGATAAGACACCTCCTTATCCCGGCACCAATGTGAGAAGCAATTCCAAACCTTGGAGTAGATTCTCCTGGTGACCAGCTTCCTGCTGCCCAAGAGGGTCTCAATTACCCTATCAGAGCAACCCTTGCCCCTAAGGATCTCCTCCTCAAGAACCATGCCGTCAGATTGAGGAATCCCTGGTCGGGTGGAGGACTGGCCCCTGTAGAAGATCTCGTCTGGTTGGAAGACGGAGCGGAGCAGAAAATGACCACTTTTTGAGAGTGGCAAACCAGGTCCTTTTTGGCCACCATGGGGCTATAAGGATCAGTCCGCAATCTGAGCGGGCCAATATTTGTATGACCCGTGGTATTAAGACTAGTGGGGGAAAGGCGTATGCTAGATGGAAGTCCCAGTACTGAGACAGAGCGTCCACTCCCTGAGATCCCCCTTCTCTGTTGAGAGAGAAAAAACAATCCACTTTTTTTTCCCTCTGTGGGCAAAATGGTCTCCGGATCCCGAACTACTGACTTATCCGGAGAAAGACCTCCTGATTTAACTCCCATTACCCTTGGAGGATACGTTGCCGGCTTAAGAAGTCTGCCACCTCTTATGTGAACCGCCGATATGGACTGAAGATTCTCTTCGGCCCAGTTTAAGATGTTCAGGACTAGACTTCCTGAATCTGATGCACCCCTGACGATTTAGGTAAGAGACCGTTGTCACATTGTCTGACAAGACCTGGATCTCTAAGCCCAGAATCCTGTCCCCAAAGGCTACCAACGCCTGGCCCACCCCCAGGAGTTCCCTGTGGTTGGAGGATGCCCCTGCCTGAGAAGGAGTCCAGGCCCCCTGTGCCTGGATATCCCCCAGGTGAGCGCCCCAACCCCAGGCGCTTGCTTCGGTAGTGATTCTTGTGGGATTCCACTGGTCCCAGGGTAGACCCGACCTGAGCATGTCCTGATCCAGCCACCAATCTAGGGAAGTCCTTACTCTTGTTGGGATAGACACCTTTCCCTCTAAAGACGCTCTCCTTTTGTCCCAGGAGGACAAAAGGAAGAACTGCAGCTCCCTGGAGTGGAGCTGAGCCCAGGGTACCGCTGGGATACATGAGGTCATTAGACCTAGAACCCTCATGATATGCCTGCGAGAGTACTCCCTGGGTTCTTTTAAAGAGGATACTGCTGTAACCACCTTTAATCATTTTTCCTCTGGAAGAAACAGTTTCTGAGCCTCTGTATCCACCAGATATCCCAGGAATACTTTTATTTGGGACGGTGCCAGAGAAGATTTCTCTCTGTTTACTATCCAGCCCAAGGACTCCAGAGTGAAAATCACTCTGCCTACGTCTACTTTCACCTGCTCTAGGGATTGCCCGTATACCAAAATGTCGTCTAGGTAGGGTATAAGGGACAACCCCTGTAGGTGTAGGTAAGCTACAACCTCCGCCAGGACCTTTGTGAAGATCCTTGGGCTTGCAGCTAATCCAAAAGGGAAGAGCTCGGAATTGCCAATGTTGAATCCCTTCGCTCGTAAGGACTGCGAATCTCAGCAGGGACTGGTGTTCCCCGGTGATCGGGATATGAAGGTAAGCATCCCTCAGATCTATCGTGGCTAAGAACGCACCCTTTAATAGATACCTGCGCACCATGTATATACTCTCCATCCGGAAGCTCTTTTGTCGCAAAAACCTGTTCACCTTCCTGAGATTTAATATCAGGTGAAATTTCCCTGATAGTTTTTGAACGACAAACACATGATCACCTCTTGGAACGCCAATCCCTGCAAGCTGTCCAACAGCCCTGCAGCTTTTGAAGTTTCCTTTAGGAGACGTGTCAGAAAAAAGTTTTGAGGGGGAGGGGAGAGAAGTTCCAGACGATATCCCTCTGTTACAATCTGCAAGATATAGGGGCTTTCGGAGATCCTCTTCCACTGAGGGACAAAGTGAGACAATCTCCCCCCTACCCTGATGCTGGCATCACTTAGACTGCTTGGTGGCATCTTTAGGTCCAGAAAAGAGCAGACTACCTTTTTGTGCGCTCTTTCCCTTTCCCCACCCTCTATTCGCATCCTTTTTTTCTTTGCATTGACCCTGGTTAGAGGGGGGACGAAAAAACTTCCTGCCCCTTTCTCCTTTAGCTTTAACCGGGAACTTTTTTCCCTTTTCTGCTGACCTTGACAGCACCTGATCCAGGCCAGGTCCAAAGAGTTGTGAACCTTCAAAGGGCAAACCACATAGCCTTGATCTAGACATATGGTCCCCTTCCCATGATTTGACCCAGACTGCCCTTCTTGCAGAGTTAAGGAGGGCCGCAGATTTGGCTGTGTTCCTGACAGACTCCCAAATATGCCACAGCCTTACCTATTATTTCTAACGAATCTGTAATTTCCTTAGAATCACTCCCACAAGAAACATGGTTGGAAAGTCTGCCTAACCATGCGTCCACATTTCTTGCCACGCATGCTGACGCCAAAGCAGGAGCCATGGCAGCTGCATTGGAATCCCATGCTCTGCGCATAAGCGTCTCCGCCCTTCTGTCCATTTGGTCTTTTAGGTTCCCTGAATCCTCAAAAGACAAGTCAGATTTTTTAGAAACATCTAACTTGGGGGTTTTAAAGAATTTTTGTTCTTCTTCCTCCCCAAAAGGAAACCTTCTCTTCCAAGTTTTGAGTCTAAGAACCTTTCTTTCTGGGTCTTTCAAAATCACCTCCTTTAGGGCCTGATGAACTGGGAACACCCTGGACTGAGGCTTTCCCAAACCCCTGTACATCTTGTCCCGGGCCAACGCCTGAACCGTAGGTTCTGGGATATCCTCAGAGACATAGATCGCCCTAAGTAATTGTCCCATGTCTTCCAAGGGAAAGAGGTGGCTACTAGCTCTAGGACTGTCACTATCCTGGCTGTCAGCGTCTGTGTCTTCCCCTTCCTCTAATGAGTCCTCCTCTGATTCCTCTGGGTCCTCAAACTCCTCAACTCCCGAAGCGACAGAGGAAGGGGGTCTTTGCAAGGTTTTCTGACCCCTGTCTGAAAAACCTTCTTGAGAGGAAGTGCCTTCTCTAGAGGACAGGATTTCTCTATCATTCGCCTTAGGTACTATAGCTGTCTTGATAGACTGAAGGGTAGAAAGCATCTCTGACTGTACCGCAAGGAAGTCCCTCATAAGGTTTCCTTACTAGACAGTCTCTGTATGCACCTATAGCAAAAAGGTTTCACATGGTCCTGTGGGAGCTTATCATTACAGTTCCCACATCTTTTTGACCTGGGAGGAGGGGGATTTTTACCCTTCACCTTGTGAGCCCCCTGAGCAGAGCCGCCAGGATCTAGGGAGACAAAAAGACAAAGTCCAAACTTTAACCAGTTTCCCAAGACTTTCTGTGTCGCTCCCCCCCTCCATGGTGTAGGTAAGACCCCTCTTACTTTACCACATTCAAAACAGAAGAGGACTCACCACCTGTGCCTCTTCCTGGGCTAAGGGTGCAGCTGTTATCTCCTCTCCATCCACATCTCCTGCTTTGCGAGGTTTTCTGATCTCAAGAGAGGAAAATCGTGAGGCCTCCTGCTTTTCCCTGGAGCGCCGAGTGTCTATCTCCTACACACCGGTGATCCACTCCATTTTGTTGGAGAGCCGCTGTCTGAGGGGGGAATTTGGCCTCTAGTGTCTGCATCCGCCATATTGACATAGACCGGAAGTCAGAAGTCACAGCGCCCGGAACCGGAAACACCGTCATCTTACTCCACCCGGCCGGAATGCTTCCTCCATACACAGGAGCTTCAGCGTTCCCTATGAAAGTCCAGGACGTCCACCAGCCCTACAAAGCATCTAGGTACCGACCTGGCTGGCGTCCTCTACCCCCTCTGCGGGCTAGTCACCAGCCTGAGCCCCAGTTCCTTCATCACCTCCGTACCTGACTAGGTGGAAGGTAAAAGCATGAGGTATGTGCTCACAGGAGTTTCGGGATACCCCTCTGTACCCGGGAGGCTCCTTGCCGGGGAAGACTCTCTCCCCCAGCCATTGGGGGACCCCCTGAGAAGGACAGGGCCCTGGCTGGACCCGCCACCCTCTCCGGCTTTGGCGTCCAGCCCTCAGGGGGGGGGACCATCTGCTACCAGCTTCAGGTTTGAGAAAAAACAACAAACGATTCGCTGCCGGGAAACACAATCAAGAACTGAGGTGCAGGGGGAAGGGAGGGGCCTTTTAACCTTGTATGTTGATTGTGTTTCCTGTCAGGTGGACCAGTCATCTCTCAGGTTATGCCGTCCTGGAAGATGACTAGAGAAAACTTCCATGCAAGAAGAGAAGCCTCTCCGTAGAGAGAAGAGGTCCATTGCCTAGGGACATAAGCAAAAAAACTAAGGCTTGCTGACAGTGGAAGAGGTTATATGGGGTATGTACCATCAGCTTTTTTGCCAGTGTGCAATCTGATCGTAGCTGCACATAGCCCAATGATTGTCTTGAATGTCTTAATGATTAACCAAAGCCTACTGGATAATCAGAAAAAAGAAGTGGCTTAAATTTTGTTGAAACTACCAAGTTGGCTAGAAATTGACACATTCTTAAAATACAGAAGATTTGAAATAGCAAAAATGGTACGCAAAGAAATTACTTTGTCGGAAGGTATGAGAGCGCTACCCAAAAACAAAAAAGTATCAAAAAGTGAATGCATAAAATTGTATATGATAAAAAAATAAAGATAACAATAAAAAAATAATAATTGCAAAAGAAAAAAGTTATTCCAAAAAAGTGCGTCCAAACAGTGTTCAGGATCAAACAGGTGAAAATCAATGTTCACTCGATGTGTTCTGCTTCAAATTAAATCAAAGCCGCTTACCAGATCTATTGGATCTCAAATTATAGAGATCAATTACTCTCATACAAGGGAATCCAGCATAGAAACGCCCTCCTGGTAGTCCTCTGCACACTACACCTCCTCAATGGGATATGGCTGTTTGCCCTTAAGAGGCATCAGCTGGGACCGGAGGCTCTTTAAGAGCCTCCAGTCCCAGCTGATGCCACTTACGGGTAAATGCATCAGGTGAAGCAGCATTCCCTAGACGTCACCACGATCAGCTTGTTGGCAAGAGCCACGGCTGTGTTACCTATGTGAATTCTATCACTTTCTTGAATGCGAGTGCTACATATTTTTTAATAAATCCTTGTATGAAGTACTACATCATGAAGTCTTTTCCTTCCATTATTCCCTCTTGTCTGAAATGATCGGGAGAGAGATGAATCGTATCCAAGAAACATCCTTTATCCAAACAGCCATATCCCATCGAGGAGGTGTAGTGTGCAGAGGACTACCAGGAGAGTGTTTCTATGCTGGATTCCCTTGTATGAGCGTAATTTATCTCTATAATTTAAGATCCAACAGATCTGGTAAGCGGTTTTGATTTCATTTGAAGCAGAACACATCAAGTGGACATTGATTTTCACCCGTTTGATCCTGAACACTGTTTGAACTCACTTTTTTGGAATAAAAACTCTTTTGCAATTATTTTTTTTTTACATCTTTATTATGTACAATTTCATGTATTCACTTTTTGATACTTTGTTTGGGTAGCGCTCTTATACCTTCCGACATTATTATTAGCTATAGTATTTCTGGCGATCATAGTAGCAGCACCCTCAGTATATATATTGCCTAGTTTAGGATAGGCGCAAATATATTTTTTACTACAAAAGAAGTCACTTTACCTGCATTAGTTCTGTTTTGTGTTTGTTCAGATGTCTGAGGTTGGGATGAAAAATGATATTGCTGATATCCATTTGAATTAAGATACTGGGAACTTGGACTCCTCCTGCACTCCCGAATACTAGAGAAAGTCTGCGAATGAGGAATTCCTCTCTGAAGTGGGGAGCAGCGACTAAGTCGAGGCTGAGGTGGTGGTAAGAGGTCAAAGTCTTCATCTTCATCTTCAACACTATAACGATCAGATTCCTGGTCACTGTTGGCACATGGTTCTTTCTTTCCAGAGTATAGCGAAAGGCTAAAGCGATGTCGTGATACTGAACTGCAAGCAGAGGTAGATGCAAAATCTTGCCTAAGGCCTGCAAAACAAAAACCATTTGTTTCTGATCAATAGCTCACACTGGCGTCACATAAGCAAGAAAGGGAAAAACTCCCCAATGGGGACAGACACAAATAAAGTTTGCCCAAAAATTCTAATCTACGCATAAAAAAAACAAATAAACATTTGACTTGCGTTCCAGTAGCTGAAGTATTGGACAAATACAGTATAATACCTTCTCATATTTAAAGGATCAACATACTATTAAAAGAGCATGTAGCCCGGCAGGCCAGGAAAGGGAGGGGGACAAAGGAGAGCCCGCCGCAAACCCTGAAGTACACCAGGCCACATGTCCACAACTATAACGTCACGCAGGCAGGGTCTCAGGGGTGGCATGTGTCATCACAGGGGCCTGTGCCATCACCGGTTGGCCACATCCCTGTGATGTCATGGGGCAGAGTCTGAGTGAAGTCAGGAGGGTGGGGGTCATCGGGTGACTTCCGTCCCTATGTTTACTTAGTGACAGAGGGGAAGCTGAGCAGTCATTCTTCAAGTGTCAAGCAACAGAAGCGATCATGTTCGGCTTCTTTTTCCCCCATGCGGGTTGTGATGGACGATGAATTTACATTGGGGGACTTTTTTTTTTTTTAATGAGTAAGTCGTTATGACGAAACTGCGGGACGTGGCTGTATGGCAACCAGTTTTTCACGCTTGACACTATACTGGAAGTGAGAGGATCACAATATTTCGCTGGTGAGATTCTGTTCACACATGCTGTGTCCAGTGAGACCACATTACACCAGTACTCGCTACCGCAAGTGGATGCCTCTAGGTTTCATTGATTTGAGCTTATGTGAGTGCAATGTATGAAGCTGCTTTAATAATAGAAAAATCTTTTTACAATAATACTGCACAACTGAAGCACTTTGTTTCATTATATATGGAGAGTCCATGATATCGGGCGTCACGTCTGGATATTGGTAGATATCTAACCCAGTAAGGGTTGATGCCGTTTTGCCAAACATGAGAGTGCAAGGCATCATTTGGTGATTTTTTTTTTTAACCAAGGGGGAGTGGAAACATTGAGTGCACGCGGTGTGGTGAAAGTTTTGAAGATCTCACATCAGGATATATTCAGCTTTCCTTGTTTGAGACAATCCAGTCTCATTTATGGACTATTTTTGCACAAACTTTATTATAAGTTGTTTATGTATTAGTAATGATCACCATCACCTGTCACTGGGTTTATTTATACTGTTTACTTTAGTTTACACTGTAAATGCTTATTAATAAAAAAGGACTGCGTTTGCATTTATTTACTTTTGACCTTCTTTTGGTGAAAGAGTAGAGGTACTCACATGGGGGGGCCCCCTTAACCATTTCTTGTCTGTAGGACGTCCTTAGGTTTCAGTGGTTATACCGGGAGGATGCCTGCACCTACAGGCTTCATCCCTGTATCAACTTTTTCAGCCAGCGATTCTCTTTCATGCAGAAGTGATATGAGTGTCTAATTAGCAACTCAATCACTTCTGTGGGTGGCAGACGGAGGTCATACCCCCCTCTCGCCACCTTTCCCAGGCTCTCCTTCCCCATCGTGGAGCCCAGGAGCGATGTAGGCCGGCGGCGATGGCTGCCTTGTACAGAGAAAGAGGACATTCCTCTCTCTGTAACCCCAGAAACGATAAGTAATTAGTCACTTCCGGTTCTGCCCCAGAAAGCAGACCGATCTGTGTCTGATCGGCTGCATGAGAGGCCAGATGAGAGATTTACATATGTTACTCCCGCACGCATATGTAAACCGTAATCGCACCACTCATGTGAGGTATTGTCACAAACATCAGAGCGAGAGCAACTCTAAACTGGTAACCTGTAAAGGCATTAAAGCATCGCCTACAGAGAATTTTAAGCAACGTAGTTTTCCGCCATTCCACATGCAATTTTAAAGAACATGTTGTTGGGTATCTATTTACTTGGCGTAACATCTTTCACATTATATGAAAAAAAAAAAAAGTGGTTCTCTTTGTATTGCTTCCTTTGTGTGAAATACCTGATATTCCTGCTTCTTATCAAAAATTGACCACACTAGGCATCACAGCCCAACCAATTCTGTAGCTGTGACAGGTCCGATTCCTTCAATGATCAGACCTGTCCTGACACCCACCTTCCCTGCACAGCAGAGGCGTAACTAGAACTTTCAGGGCCCCCAGTGCAGAAAACCATGACGGGCCCCCTGAGCCCCCCTCCCCCTTCCATCCGAGTCCTGGGATGTACATGGACATCCTCCCAGAACCCTGCCTCCTGTATGCCCCCTAGGGTGTGCATCTAGCTTGCTCAGCGACTGCTTCGGACACGGCAGATCATGGTAAAGGGCCTATCTTAGCGGCCCTTTACCATGTGATCAGCGTATCACATGTATAACAGACATGACGGATATCGGCAGTCCTTTCCTCCCACACAATGTTTGTGTGAGGAAAGGAGAGCTGTTAACTGCCAAGACTGCCAGGGTACTGATGATCAGTGTAAACCATGTACTGATTATCAGTGCCACCTATCAGTGCTCAATGTTGCCCATCAGTGTCACCTATCAGTGCTCATAAGTGCCTGCTCAGCAGAGCAGCTGATGCTGAGAGCATCTCTCATACAGCCTAGAGCCTGAACTGACAGTTTCCCCTCTCTTCTCCCTCACACAGATGGGAGAATCGATCGGCGGCTCCTCCTCCCACCCCTCTCCTCCTGTATGTACACCATGGGAAGTGTGAAACCCAGAAGCTGAATGATCAAAATTCAGCTGCTTAGCTTCACACTTCCTGCAGTGCACACAAGAGGAGAGGGGTAGAAAGAAGAAGCAGATTGGCTCTCCTCTCCAAGTGAGGGAGGAGGGAGAGGGAATGGTCAGTGCAGGCTCTGGGCTGTAGGAGAGAGACCCATTCAGCTCAGAGCCCTGTGGCACACCACCCCCCCCCCCTCTTATGTGGTATGTATATACACACAATGTATGGTCTTCTGATGTCATCAGGACAGGCATGATCCATAGACCTGCATTTGATAAAAAGACACTGAGGGACAGTCCACCGATGGAGCATGGGGAGCGCTATCTGCCAGGTGAGCAGGGATCAGGCAGGTAAAATATTTTTACCGTTCCGTAGACAGATATACGTAGTTAATTCTTGCAGTACAGACACAGCCCCGCTGCATGGGAGTCGTTTTGGTTCTACTTGAGTTTGGCTTTAACATTTTGTATCTACTAGCTTTAACACTTCGTATCTACTACCACACCAACAATTTAAAAGCTTACTTTCTTCTTGTAATCGTGCCATGATCTGAACGTCAGTGAGGTCTTGTAATTTGTATCCCATAGCAATTGAGTCATCTTCCACTTCTGAAGTGCTAAGTTCACTGTCTATTGAAGACTGTGGGCTCAAAGGGGAGATCTTCAAATTGTAGCCTGAAAAACAAGATCATCATTAAATGATATATAATACATATGTATTACCACCCCAAACTAGAGTATTAGGATATAACAAACAAAAAGAAAGAAAGAAAAAAGTTACATTTCCAATCGTGAAAACATAAAATGAAGTTCTGACTGACGCGCGCCCCCCCATATCAGTCATCAATAGCTTCCCTGCACAACATGTTCTTGTGGTACCTATTACAGCAGCTCTCCCAACCCAGCAAGCTTTAGAAAGAAGGGTGCAAAACAAGGGAGAGGGGAAGAGCCTGATCCAAAACTTAGTACAAGGGACCACTGACTCTAGCTACACCATTAAATACAGCACTTTGCTGCCTTTTAATCCCGATTAAATTTAAATAAAATTAAAAAAAAAAAAGAGAGAAAAAGATGAAACACATTTAAATACAGGCACATTTTTGTGCATCAGTTTTATCATCCATACTGAAAAGCAGCAGTCTAGTGTAAGGTAGGTATGGCCATATCTAATTAATTTCTGGTCAGTAAAGAACACAGACTGAATGAAAGTCATGTCCAGAATTATTTTGGATGCTATTTCTCCATTATTGCAATCCACTGAAGACAGATTTAGCCCACATACACACTGTAGTCTCGCCTTTTCTCTTACAGTAGATTAGCAGCAGAAAAACGTGGTAAAAGCCTGGCACAAACTAATTCGATTGGCCAGATTGTTAATTTATTCTGCCCAGCAACAATACGCGTTTATGCTCCAAAAACAAAAACAAAAAAAAAAAACACAACACACCACACACACACACACACACACACACACACCTCTAGGTGGATGCATCATCTATCTGATGCTGTATCTGTCCCCCGCCGGCTCTGCAGTGAGAACTGAGCAAGCAAAGACCGCTGTTCGCTCAGTTCTCCCCTCCACTCTGAGCAGAGAGCAGTGACTTTCAGTCAGCGGCTCTCTGCTCTCCCCTCCAGCGCTCACTGTGGCTATGGGAAAGGCTGCCTCCCTGTGGATCGCTAAGAGGCTGAGCCAGGTACCAGTCCAGACTTCTGGGTGGATCCCGATTATATGGTCGGAACCTTTTTTAGAGCCTGGACCAGCTCTGCGATGACAGATGACTGCGGACTTCAGCCTGCTGTCAGTTGAAAATGGATCACAGGAAAAGTATAGCCAAAATAGCTTTAGCTATACTTCTCCTTTAAAGAAGAGAGATGTGGACACAGTACAGACTGCTTCAAAAGCAGCTAAATTGGCAGTAAAATTTACAGGGGGGGGGGGGGGGGGGGGGGGGAGTCCTAAATGAAGAGGACAATACTGAAGGCAATTACCTTCAAATCATGTGGGAAACAAATGTGAATATAACTTGTTACTAGCGCATGGTAAGATCTATTATGCATTCCACAAGCACCCACATGTAAACTTTTGATGTTTTACAGCATTATGCACAGAATTATAACTGGATTAACACCAATTAATGTCACATATTTCATTTGGTATAAAAAAACAAAAAAACAAAACAGCTGTCATGTATAGTTATAAAAGAAATTGAAACCAACAAATCTTAAAAAACATTGTCAAACATCCATTACAGCCTTTAAAATAACATCTAAAAAATAAAAAATAAATAAAAATCACCATAAAAAAATAAATAAATAAAAGTACAGCGGCATAAAACCACAAAACATCAATGGCAAAAAAAACAAAAAAAAAAAAACAAAAAAAAAAAAAAAAAAAAACAACACAGTATATATTCAGGGAGCCAATTATACTGTGAAAAGGGAGAAAAAAAACCCACAACATTTTCAGTGCAAAATAGAATAGGTTGTAGGTTTACCTGTCTTTTCTGGTGTTAGTATTGCTTTAGTTGGGGTTTTAAGGATGCTGGGAGAATTAACACCGTTGAAATATGGAGTGAGTCTCGCAACTGGACTATATGGAAAAGACATGGAAACGGGAGTGGAAAAAAGACTCCTCCAGCGACCAGCTAAACATAAAGGAACAGAAATTACTGATTAGTATTTATTTTGTAACCATAACACGCACGGTTCAGGCTAACAGTAATTGATGGTCAACTTCACCCAAAAACCAATATTTCAGTTTTGCGTGTATTCTAGCAAATCTCGCTTTCAATCAAAAGCCTCAGTCACAATAAAGCCAAATGATGAAGGGGAATTGCACCATTGATGTCTCAGCATTTGGTGCGTGATTCAACCCAACGTCCACAAAAATATCAGTTTTGGGTGGAACTTCAATACACAGGGCTCAGGCTTAAAGTCAATATCAATCATTACATCCATCTGTGTCCTGACAGGACTCCACTCATTAAGGCCCAATCCAAAGCACCTACTACCTTTTTAGTAAAGTGTCATAGCACTGGTTATTACCAGTCCCACTAGATAACCGTATGCCTTAAAAAGATGTCAATAGTCTGTTTTTTTTTTTGTTCAGTTTATAGCTATCCATATGTAAAGTAAAACCAAATATACAGGCTGGATACAACAAGTGTTTTTTACTGTTTTGTCTAATCAAAACCTAGAATTAAGGTACAGTAACAATGTTTGCTCACATAATCTGAAAATTTCTGTTTACAATTTTTTTTTATTTTATTTTTTTTAAGTGTTACTAAACCAACAACAGTAAAATCAGTCTGTACATACAGTAAAGCACGCTTGTGTTATACTCACTGTGGAACCTAAGGGGTTATTCATCTGCATTGTGTAAAAAGGCTGCTTGATCTTGTATGCACAGATCCACCCCTTCCTGCACTGCCCCCCTGGTACGTATGCCCAGTTTGGTGTGTATTGCTGGAGAGGTTGTTCTTTTTTCTTGGGAGAGTGCAATTGATCAGCACATGGCCAGTCAGCACTGTCCAGACAGGTCTAGACAGAGGGTCAGGAGCCCTGCAGCCTCATAGGACAGATCAGTATGAAATATATGAAAAACTACTCCTACAAGCTTCATCAGGAACTGATAAAAATCACTAGACTGCTGATGAGAAAAAAAAAAGGTATTTTGCAATTTATATTTAATAAAATAATTGCATTTCCATGTTCTGTGTACAGTAATGTGGGGGACCAAATATAATCTGGGTTTAGTAACACTATCTATTCAGAGATCCAGTCCAATACCTTCATCATTTAGACCTCATAAGGGTATGTAGACCTCAAGTTAGCAACTCCTGTGCTAGAGAATGAACTGCTGTTTCTAAAGCCACAAGGTATAATATATAAAATTTACACTAACGAGCAATAGCAATTTTAAATATCGATATTGGTTCACACTACATGGGCCTCTTTTAGAGTACAACTAAATGCTCCAGTATTAGTGTCTAAAATACCAAATCCAGTTACTATGTGATGCACACGGCTTTATAATGAAAAACCACAAATAAATAAATCAAACAAAATAGAAACAAATGTAGCATTACTACCGCAGGAGCACCGATTTTTCCCAGGTTCTTTCCCCAGTATGTGCAACAGCAGCCAGTAACTCAGCAACATTAACTCTTCTAGCTCAAATAGTCTAGGGGTTGCCCTTTTATTGTTTATTATTGGATAACTACGACTGGGCACAGGGAACTCTAAAAACAGTGAACCACAGTAATAAGAGGACACTTCTCACTCTGCAGCTACTTCTTAGAACAGTCAATAGCTCAGGGAATAGACCGCACTGGGACACAATAAGCAATAACCCAGTCCAGGCAAGACTTAGTATTAGTGCTCCAAGGGGTTAAACAGCAGCAACAGTCAACCAAATCTTGCATTCAGGTTTGTACTTACAAGTTCTTGGGAATTTGGATGTGTCCCTCCAGTGTCAGCCAGACATTTGCTTAATGGACTCTGCACACCGGATCCCATAAATGTGCACTGGGGGTGTGCCAGGTGTGCTTGTACAAACCCTAATCACTATGTGCAGTGCCAATTCCCTCTACTGTCAGTGTTCTGTCCACCAGATGTCTTGCTGGTTGTTATTTGTACCCTATTTGTACCTGTGTTGTTAAATTTACATGCAAAATGTGTAATTTACTTAAGACAATCATATGTGGTGTGCAGGCTCCATCTAGCGTTCCTTTTTGGTATTGCTGAAGTTCTGTTCTTAATTGTCTATTGTATGTGTGACTAAGGACGTTGTCAGCAAGCAGGGAATTCTGGGTAGAATCTTAGCAGGAAGTGAAACAGCCACCATTTTGTGAGAAGACATTCAGGAAACACCACATGTATTTCTCTATCACCATCACCCCTTAGGGAACTTAAAAAGTACGTTTTTATTATCTCATCTTGTACTGCATATCGTTGTTTATGCAATGTATGCAATATTATAACTTATTGAGGTCTATTTCTGTTATTTTGTAGTTTCACCTGGCTTGTTCTAATAAAACTGAGATCAAAGAAATATGGTATTTACAGATATTGGGATGAGAAGGTTTAGCTAGCAGTCCCACAGACAGAACAATTAAATTTTTAAGCTGTCCTCTGAAGGGAAGCTAAACCGACTTCGGAAGTCTGTACAGCCCGGGGCTACGCAGTACCCATACAGTCAGAAGCCTTAAAGATACAGGCCTGCGGCAGGCGAAGCAGGCAACCACGCTACACAGAGACACGCTCTGTCAAGCAGCAACGACATTAGAACAGTCTCTATACAGCAAGACAGCTTCTTCCCACAGCCATGTCTCACAGTGGGACATATTACAAAACATGTTCACAAGCAAGCTCATCGAAGTCATCTGTCGCAAATGCAGCAGCTATCGCCCGTTCAAAAGCTGAAGCAGCAAAAGCCAGGGCCGCATTCGCAGACCAAGAGTTGCAGATGAAAAAAGAAAAGGCCCGCCTTGATGCAGAAAAAGTGAGAGACAGGAACAAGAGAGAGAGAGAGAGAGAGAGAGAAGGAAAGAGTACGCATGGAACAAAAGAGAGCAAGAAAGAGTACACATGGAACAAGAGAGAGAGAAGGAAAGAATACGCCTGGAAGAAGAGCTAGCCCAGCAGGAAGCATCTCTGAAATTGCAGCAAGCTATCTTAGAAGCTAACATGGAGAAGCTGGCAGTAGAAAGACACTGCCGCCGCCATTGCAGAAGCAGAAGCTTTAGAAGCAGCTGTCTATGATGAGCCAAGACTAGGTAGCAGCATACCAGGTCTAGAAGAGGACCAACAATATTCTTTACAACGCACGTCAGATTATGTCTACCAGCACTGGGACCCAAGCAGCATCCCGCAACAAGAAATTAAATATGACGTCAGTGAGTCACTTCAAATAAAGCAACAAGACGACCTGGGACCCCAACGCTGCAAGCAAGAAAAATCTGACAGAGTTCAAGACTTTCCAGTTCCAACCAAACCTTCTACTCCACAAGGTAGCCAGCCTTCATACAAGCATCAAACACCAGTCTTCACTCCAAAGGTGTATGCAACAAACAGGTAAGAACTGCCAACCTTTTGTAAGTTTGAACCCAGCGCGCCTAAAGAAGAGACTTTTACCAGGTATGCCTTTACACCGCACCACAATACACCAGCAGCCTACCCCAATGCCAATCAGGCTACTGTAGACTTTGCCAAGTTCCTGGCCAAAAGAGAGTTAGTTACCAAAGGACTTTTCAAATTTAGTGATCGCCCTCAACACTACAGGGCATGGTGATCCGCTTTCCAGAGTGTCATTCAAGGTCTAGATCTATCCTGCAGGGAACAGATAGAACTCCTCGTAAAGTGGCTTGGCAGCGATTTTGCTGAACATGCCAAAAGGATCAGAGACATTAATATAAACCACCCTGAGATAGGCCTTACAAACATCTGGAACAGACTGGATAGATGTTATGGCTCACCAGAAGCTATAGAAAGTACACTGTTTAAAAGGATAGAAGACTTCCCAAAAATACCTAGCAGAGGTTACCAAAGACTCAGAGAATTCAGTGACCTGTGTATGGAGTTACAAGTTGCTAAAGCAGAAGGAGACTTACCTGGCCTTTCTTATCTTGACTCTGCTACAGGTATTAACTCCTTAGCACAAAAACTTCCTTATGAGTTACACGAAAGATGGATTACTCATGGCTGTAACTACAAACAAAAAACACAATGTGCCTTTTCCACCCTTTAGTGAGTTTGTGGATTTTGTAGACAGACAGACAAGCAGGAATGAACGATGACCCCAGCTTCATTTTTCCAGCGTCTTATACCACTTCTTCTGGCCCTAAACAGCTCAGAGCTCCAGTAGCAGTGCACAAAACTAACATTTCTTCCCACAGATTTGCAGAGTCTCAGCCAGAAGATCAAGACAGGGACCCTGCTAAGTTCTGCCCTCTACATAAGATGCCACATCCTCTTCTGGAATGCAGAGCCTTCAGGACAAAGACCATCAAGGATCGTAAAGCTTTCCTCAAAAAGAACATGTTACAAGTGCTGCTCTTTGTCCACACACATTGCGCCAAGGACTGTAAGGTCAGTGTCAAATGTACAGAATGTGACAGCACAGAGCACAACACAGTTCTACATCCAAGGCCTACTCCAAGAAGTTTCCCACCTGTTCATAGGGACAAGGAGCAAGGCGGGGAGACCAAAGACTCTAGCACAGACGCCATAGCAATCACTTCACAGTGTACTGAAGTTTGCAAAGGAAGTACAGGTGGCAGATCCTGCTCTAAAATCTGTCTCGTGAGAGTTTATCCAAAAGGACGCAGAGACAAAGCAGTCAAACTCTACGTCATCTTGGATGATCAGAGTAAAAAGTCACTAGCTAGATCTATGTTTTTTTACATTCTAAACCTTAAAGGCCCCAGCAGCCCTTACTCCCTTAGGACTTGTACAGGTACAGTGGAAACAGCGGGGAGAAGAGCTGACAGCCTACAAATTGAATCTATGGATGGTAAGACATGCCTACCCTTACCGACCATAATAGAGTGCAACCAGATGCCAGACAACAGATCAGAGATTCCCACACCAGACACAGCAGCTCACCAGACTCACTTGTTACCACATAGCACATCTCATACCAGAACTAGATGATCAGGCTCAGATAATCTTACTCCTAGGGAGGGATATCTTGCAAGTCCACGAAGTAAGAAAACTGATCAACGGTCCTAAAAACGCCCCATATGCCCAAAAACTGGATCTCGGGTGGGTCATTATAGGTGATGTTTGCCTAGGAGGTGCACACAAACCGGCATCTGTTAATAACCTGCTCACTAGTACCCTCGAGAATGGTCGTCCTACTCTTTTCCAACCCTGTCAAAATCACATCCTCATGAAGGAGCTACCACACAACAACCCTGTACCTCTTCCCTTCCTATGTCCCCTCTGTGACAGCAATACCTATGACAACAACCAAAGCGACTTAGGAAGTACAGTGTTCCAGAGAACAAAGGAAGAAAACCAGGTAGCAATGTCTATTGAGGATAGGCTCTTCCTAGAAGTTATGGAAAGGAGTATGGAGAAAGACGGGACTAATAGCTGGGTTGCCCCTCTTCCCTTTAGACCACAAAGACGACGTTTGCCTAACAATAGAGAACTAGCATATAAACGTCTCACTTCCCTAAGACACAATCTTCAAAGGAAACCAGAGATGAAAGAACATTTCTTTTCCTTCATGGAGAAAATATTCCAGAATGGTCATGCTGAGATAGCCCCAAACCTCAAAGACTCAGAGGAATGTTGGTACTTACCTATATTTGGGATCTATTGCATATTGTTTATGCAATGTATGCTGTATTGTATGCATTATACTTATTGAGGTCTATTTCTGTTATTTCTTAGTTTCACCTGGCTTGTGCTAATAAAACTGAGATCAAAGAAATATGGTATCTACAGTTATTGGGATGAGAAGGTTTAGCTAGCTGTCCCAGAGACAGAACAGTCAGGCCTTCCCCTGTGTTGGCCCCCACCATGAAGTGCTGCTGGCTTTTCCAACTCTCCCCTCAGCTGCTGTGGGATACTTTCAGGATGGAGAGTGGTGGAAGAGGGTAGAAAATATGTATTTACCAGCACCTTCCTTTTCTAAATGAACACACTCACTCATTGTTGTTAGGGATGGGCCGAACACCCCATGGTTCGCACCAGAACATGCAAACAATTTGTGCAAACATGCAAACCCTATTAAAGTCTATGGGACATGAACATGAAAAATCAAAAGTCCTCATTTTAAAGGCTTATATGCAAGTTATTGCCATAAAAATTTTTTTAAAAAAAAGTGTATGGGGACCCGGGTACTGCCCTAGGGGACATGTATCAACACAAAGAAAAGTTTTTAAAATCACAGTTTTTTCAGGAGCAGTGAGCTTAATAATGCTTAAAGTGAAACAATATAAATGAAATATTCCTTTATATATCGTTCTGGGGGATGCGCCACTTTACAGATGTAAAGTGGCGCATCTGTAAGATGTGCAAAATTACATTTCTAAAAGGAAAAAAAAATAATGTAATTTAAACTTGCTTGTGGCTGTAATATATTGCAGGCTCCTGGCAATAGAGATGGAAAAAAAAAAAAAAAAACGCACCCCCCACCCCCTCCTGAACCATAACAGGCCACTTGCCTTGGTATGGCCAACATGGGGAGTGTGCTTTGAGGGCCTCATCCCCACAACCCTGGCCCAGGGGTTGTGGGGGTCCCCCCATGTGAATGGGTATGTGGTACCCATTCACCAAAAAAAGTATCAAAAAAAGTAAAAAAACCTCAATAGACAGTTTGCCGATTTTATTTTAATTTTAATTTTTTTTAAATAAAAGGAAGTGTCCCACGATGTCCATCCATCTTCAATCACACCGTCCGACAGACCCGAAAAAAAAAAATTAATATATAAACCTGCCTTCATGGGAGGCCTCCCTGCAAATGCTGCCTTTTGGCTGTGACAGCTGTTATATAGGCAAGGGCGGGGCCATCCGCTGACGTAACCAGATGACCCTGCCCCCATCTGATATAGATAGATATTACAGTGGGGACGGAAAATATTCAGACCCCCTTAAATTTTTCACTCTGTTATATTGCAGCCATTTGCTAAAATCATTTAAGTTAATTTTTTTCCTCATTAATACACACAGCACCCCATATTGACAGAAAAACACAGAATTGGCGGTAGCTCAGTTTGGCCGGACGGCCAGCTCTAGGAAGGGTTCTGGTTGTCCCAAACGTCTTCCATTTAAGGATTATGGAGGCCACTGTGCTCTTAGGAACCTTAAGTGCAGCAGAATTTTTTTGTAACCTTGGCCAGAACTGTGCCTTGCCACAATTCTGTCTGAGCTCTTCAGGCAGTTCCTTTGACCTCATGATTTTCGTTTGCTCTGACATGCACTGTGAGCTGTAAGGTCTTGTATAGACAGGTGTGTGGCTTTCCTAATCAAGTCCAATCAGTATAATCAAACACAGCTGGACTCAAATGAAGGTGTAGATCCATCTCAAGGATGATCAGAAGAAATGGACAGCACCTGAGTTAAATATATGAGTGTCACAGCAAAGGGTCTGAATACTTAGGACCATGTGATATTTCAGTTTTTCTTTCTTAATAAATCTGCAAAAATGTCAACAATTCTGTGCTGTGTGTACATTAATGAGGAAAAAAAATGAACTTCAATGATTTTAGCAAATGGCTGCAATATAACAAAGAGGGAAAAATTTAAGGGGGCTTGAATACTTTCTGTAACAGAGGGGGAATGGAGCGCTGACAGGTGCTGCTGATGGATAGGTAAGGGGCAATGGCGTGGGAGATCAGGTATGTCCAAGGGGTGACAAGCAGTTAAAAACAGTTAGAGATGGTTAAGGCATCTATGATGAGCGGCAGCCAGCTTGTCTGAGTAGAAGGGACTCTGTGGTACGAGAAAGCAGAAAGAACCAGCTGGGCTGTGGTGGGGCCGGCCTCGGCCGCTTGCGGTGGAAACCGTAGCTCCGAGGCGTGGGGTTCCCTCTGGTAGCGCGTCAGCAAGTACGTGGGAGGATGACGTCAGGTGGAGGAGAGCGGGGGGTATGGCCGTAGCGCTCGCGTTCGGAGCATGCATGCTCCTTCATCAGGACTCCACCGCAAGCGGCCGAGGCCGGCCCCACCACAGCCCAGCTGGTTCCGGAAGTAACTCTGCGTTGCCCAGGAGACATTACCAATGCCTGTTTTAATCACACAAATGTGAGTGCACAATTTTAAAATGTTAAAGCTTTTGTTTTAACTACCTACTACCCTTAGAGCGGCGCTGCTTTTCTTTCTGCTTTGAATACTTTCCGTCCCCACTAATATCTCTCTCTCTATATCTATCTATCTATCTATCTATCTATCTATCTATCTATCTATCTAACCAACCACTTTTAGCTGATCTCCTTGCATTGCAACTCTACACTATATACAATCACCCAACACTAGTTTCCACAATCCATGACTAAACTTCACAGTTCACACAAATACGTTTTAAATTCATCTGTAGCACTGACGTAAGTAATTTTTTTTATTAAACTTTGAGAAAAACGTAGAAAGTTAGATTAACTTTAATTCTAAAACTTATCTAGTATATTGGACTGTCAAATTTGCCTACACTTAGCTCACTGAATGATCCCAGTTAACCACATCCATATTTACCATCATTGTCCAGGCTGTCTGGTGACGTCACGGACATCAACGTCACCAGACTCCTCCCCCCTACCCTTCGTTAGCAGACGGAGGCACTTGGGGAAGGGGGGAGGAGTCCGGTGACGTTGATGTCCGTGACGTCACCGGATCTCCGACAGAGCTCCCAGAAGCCGGCGGAGAGGTGAGGACCAACTGTTAATTTTTTTGATTGATCAAAATTCTTTTGATTAAATCAAGGAATAAATTATATATATATATATATATATATATATTTCCTCGATTTAATCAAAGGAATTTTGATCAATCAAAAAAATTAACAGTCGGTCCTCATATATATTTTTTTTTTCAAAAGTTAGCATACCCTGCCAGAAATGTTGCCATTAATATTGAAAATATGACTGATCATGCCAAAAACGGCCTTTTATTTAAGGATAGCAATCACATGAAGCCATTTATTATCACGTAGCTTTTTTTGGATCCTTTTTACATCATAACAGAAATCACCCAAATGGCCCTGATAAAAAGTTTACATACCCTGAAATGTTTGGCCTTGGTACAGACACAGAAGGTGACACACACACACACGTTAAAATGCCCATTAAAAAGGTTAATTTCCCACATTTGTGGCTTTTTAAATCACAGTTAGTGTCTGTGTATAAATAGTCAATGGGTTTGTTAGCTCTCACATGGATGCACTAAGCAGGCTAGACACTGAGCCATGAGGAGGTAGAAGAGAACAGTCAAAAGACCTGTGTAACAAGGTAATTGAAACTTTACAAAGATGGAAAATTAGGGGCTCTTTTGATACCAAGCCAAGCTCAGGTAGACCAGGAAAGATTGTAGCCACAACGGACGGAAGAAATGCTCAGGATACAAAGAAATACCCACAGGTAACAGCAGGGGAAATACAGGCTGATCTCCAAAAAAAACATTGTGGTTGTTTTTAAAAGAAGGAGCACAATTCAACAATACTTAAACGAAAAAAAAGATCTGCATGGCTGAGCTGCCAGATGGAAGCCTTTAGGGCCCTTTCACACTGGGCGGTTTGCAGGCGCTATTGCGCTAATAATAGCGCCTGCAAACCGACCCGAAAGTGCCGCTGCTTTGACTCCAGTGTGAAAGCCCCGAAGGCTTTCACACTGGAGCGGTGCGCTAGCAGGACGGTAAAAAAAGTCCTGCTAGCAGCATCTTCGGAGCGGTGAAGAAGCGGAGTGTATACCGCTCCTTCACCGCTCTTGCACATTGAAATCAATGGGACAGCGCGGCTATACCGCCGGCAAAGCGCCTCTGCAGAGGCGCTTTGAGGTGGTTTTTAACCCTTTCTCGGCCGCTAGCGGGGGGTAAAACCGCCCGCTAGCGGCCGAATACCGACGGTAAAGCGCCGCTTACAATAGCGGCGCTTTACCGCCAACGCCGCCCCAGTGTGAAAGGGCCCTTACTGCGCCAATGCCACAAAAAAGCCAAATGAGGCATGTCAAGGTGTTGTTGGGCATATTGAAACCAAGCTTTTTTGTGGAACTTGTAAAGTAAAGGCTTCTTTCTGGCAACTTGACCATGCAGATCTTTTTTGTTCAAGTATCATCGAATTGTGCTCCTTAACCACTTGACGACCGCCTCACGCCGATGTACGTCGGCAAGGCGGCACGGACAGGCAAAATCACGTACAGGGTACGTGATTTGCCTTCCGCGGGTGGGGGGTCCGATCGGACCCCCCCCCGCCGCCCGAGGCGGTCCCGTTCTGTCCCCCGGCGATCAGAGACGAGGGGGAGGCCATCCGTTCGTGGCCCCCCCCTCGCGATCGCCGCCGGCCAATGGGAACACTCCTTTGCTGCTGTATGCTAAACAGCAGCAAAGGAAGTGATGTAATCTCCCCTCGGGTCGGTAGTTTCCGTTCCGGCCCGAGGAGAGACGACATGTGAGTGAGTGCACCAACACACACACACACAGTAGAACATGCCAGGCACACATTACACCCCGATCCCCCCCCCGATCGCCCCCCGATCCCCCCCCAATCACCCCCCCCCCCCCGTCACAAACTGACACCAGCAGTTTTTTTTTTTTTTTCTGATTACTGCTGTGTCAGTTTGTGACAGTTACTGTGTTAGCACAGTTACTGTTACCCCCCTGTAGGTCTAGGGTACCCCCCTAACCCCCCCTAATAAAGTTTTAACCCCTTGATCACCCCCTGTCACCAGTGTCGCTAAGCGATCATTTTTCTGATCGCTGTATTAGTGTCGCTGGTGACGCTAGTTAGTGAGGTAAATATTTAGGTTCGCCGTCAGCGTTTTATAGCGTCAGGGACCCCCATATACTACCTAATAAATGTTTTAACCCCTTGATTGCCCCCTAGTTAACCCTTTCACCACTGATCACTGTATAACCGTTACGGTTGACGCTGGTTAGTTTTTTTTTTTTTTTTATAGTGTCAGGGCACCCGCCGTTTATTACCGAATAAAGGTTTAGCCCACCGATCGCCCGGCGGTGATATGCGTCGCCCCAGGCAGCGTCAGATTAGCGCCAGTACCGCTAACACCCACGCACACAGCATGCGCCTCCCTTAGTGGTATAGTATCTGATCGGATCAATATCTGATCCGATCAGATCTATACTAGCGTCCCCAGCAGTTTAGGGTTCCCAAAAACGCAGTGTTAGCGGGATCAGCCCAGATACCTGCTAGCACCTGCGTTTTGCCCCTCCGCCCGGCCCAGCCCAGCGCACCCAAGTGCAGTATCGATCGATCACTGTCACTTACAGAACACTAAACGCATAACTGCAGCGTTCGCAGAGTCAGGCCTGATCCCTGCGATCGCTAACAGTTTTTTTTGTAGCGTTTTGGTGAACTGGCAAGCACCAGCCCCAGGCAGCGTCAGGTTAGCGCCAGTACCGCTAACACCCACGCACGCACCGTACACCTCCCTTAGTGGTATAGTATCTGATCGCATCAATATCTGATCCGATCAGATCTATACTAGCGTCACCAGCAGTTTAGGGTTCCCAAAAACGCAGTGTTAGCGGGATCAGCCCAGATACCTGCTAGCACCTGCGTTTTGCCCCTCCGCCCGGCCCAGCCCACCCAAGTGCAGTATCGATTGATCACTGTCACTTACAAAACACTAAACGCATAACTGCAGCGTTCGCAGAGTCAGGCCTGATCCCTGCGATCGCTACCAGTTTTTTGGTAGCGTTTTGGGGAACTGGCAAGCGCCAGCGGCCTGGTACACCCCGGTCGTAGTCAAACCAGCACTGCAGTAACACGTGGTGACGTGGCGAGTCCCATAAGTGCAGTTCAAGCTGGTGAGGTGGCAAGCACAAGTAGTGTCCCGCTGCCACCAAAAAGACAAACACAGGCCCGTCGTGCCCATAGTGCCCTTCCTGCTGCATTCGCCAATCCTAATTGGGAACCCACCGCTTCTGCAGCGCCCGTACTTCCCCCATTCACATCCCCAACCAAATGCAGTCGGCTGCATGAGAGGCATTTTCTTAAGTCCTCCCGAGTACCCCTACCCAGCGAACCCCCCAAAAAAGATGTTGTGTCTGCAGCAAGCGCGGATATAGGCGTGACACCCGCTATTATTGTCCCTCCTGTCCTGACAATCCTGGTCTTTGCATTGGTGAATGTTTTGAACGCTACCATTTACTAGTTGAGTATTAGCGTAGAGTACAGCATTGCACAGACTAGGCACACTTTCACAGGGTCTCCCAAGATGCCATCGCATTTTGAGAGACCCGAACCTGGAACCGGTTACCGTTATAAAAGTTAGTTACAAAAAAAGTGTAAAAAAAAAAAAAAAAAATATAAAATAAAAAAAAAATAGTTGTCGTTTTATTGTTCTCTCTCTATTCTCTCTCTCTATTGTTCTGCTCTTTTTTACTGTATTCTATTCTGCAATGTTTTATTGTTATTGTTATTATGTTTTATCATGTTTGTTTTTCAGGTGTGTAATTATTTATACTTTACTGTTTACTGTGCTTTATTGTTAACCATTGTTAACCATTTTTTTGTCTTCAGGTACGCCATTCACGACTTTGAGTGGTTATACCAGAATGATGCTTGCAGGTTTAGGTATCATCTTGGTATCATTCTTTTCAGCCAGCGGTCGGCTTTCATGTAAAAGCAATCCTAGCGGCTAATTAGCCTCTAGACTGCCTTTACAAGCCGTGGGAGGGAATGCCCCCCCCACCCCCACCGTCTTCCGTGTTTTTCTCTGGCTCTCCTGTCTCAACAGGGAACCTGAGAATGCAGCCGGTGATTCAGCCAGCTGACCATAGAGCTGATCAGAGACCAGAGTGGCTCCAAACATCTCTATGGCCTAAGAAACCGGAAGCTACGAGTATTTCATGACTTAGATTTCGCCGGATGTAAATAGCGCCATTGGGAAATTGGGGAAGCATTTTATCACACCGATCTTGGTGTGGTCAGATGCTTTGAGGGCAGAGGAGAGATCTAGGGTCTAATAGACCACAATTTTTTCAAAAAAGAGTACCTGTCACTACCTATTGCTATCATAGGGGATATTTACATTCCCCGAGATAACAATAAAAATGATTAAAAAAAAAAATATGAAAGGAACAGTTTAAAAGTAAGATTAAAAAAGCAAAAAAATAATAAAGAAAAAAAAAAAAAAAAAAAAAAAAAAAAAAAAAAAGCACCCCTGTCGCCCCCTGCTCTCGCGCTAAGGCGAACGCAAGCGGCGGTCTGGCGTCATATGTAAACAGCAATTGCACCATGCATGTGAGGTATCACCGCGAAGGCCAGATCGAGTGCAGTAATTTTTCCAGTAGACCTCCTCTGTAAATCTAAAGTGGTAACCTGTAAAGGCTTTTGAAGGCTTTTAAACATGTATTTATTTTGTTGCCACTGCACGTTTGTGCGCAATTTTAAAGCATGTCATGTTTGGTATCCATGTACTCGGCCTAAGATCATCTTTTTTATTTCATCAAACATTTGGGCAATATAGTGTGTTTTAGTGCATTAAAATTTAAAAAAGTGTGTTTTTTCCCCAAAAAATGCGTTTGAAAAATCGCTGCGCAATTACTGTGTAAAAAAAAAAAATGAAACACCCACCATTTTAATCTGTAGGGCATTTGCTTTAAAAAAATATATAATGTTTGGGGGTTCAAAGTAATTTTTTTGCAAAAAAAAAAACTTTTTCATGTAAACAATAAGTGTCAGAAAGGGCTTTGTCTTCAAGTGGTTAGAAGAGTGAGTGATGTGTGACATAAGCTTCTAAATGTTGTGCATAAAATGCCAGGACAGTTCAAAACCCCCCCAAATGACCCCATTTTGGAAAGTAGACACCCCAAGCTATTTGCTGAGAGGCATGTCGAGTCCATGGAATATTTTATATTGCGACACAAGTTGCGGGAAAGAGACAAATTTTTTTTTTTTTTTTTTTTTGCACAAAGTTGTCACTAAATGATATATTGCTCAAACATGCCATGGGAATATGTGAAATTACACCCCAAAATACATTCTGCTGCTTCTCCTGAGTACGGGGATACCACATGTGTGAGACTTTTTGGGAGCCTAGCCGCGTACGGGACCCCGAAAACCAAGCACCGCCTTCAGGCTTTCTAAGGGCGTGAATTTTTGATTTCACTCTTCACTGCCTATCACAGTTTCGGAGGCCATGGAATGCCCAGGTGGCACAAAACCCCCCCAAATGACCCCATTTTGGAAAGTAGACACCCCAAGCTATTTGCTGAGAGGTATAGTGAGTATTTTGCAGACCTCACTTTTTGTCACAAAGTTTTGAAATTTGAAAAAAGAAAAAAAAAAAAAATGTTTTTTCTTGTCTTTCTTCATTTTCAAAAACAAATGAGAGCTGCAAAATACTCACCATGCCTCTCAGCAAATAGCTTGGGGTGTCTACTTTCCAAAATGGGGTCATTTTGGGGGGTTTTGTGCCACCTGGGCATTCCATGGCCTCCGAAACTGTGATAGGCAGTGAAGAGTGAAAGCAAAAATTTACACCCTTAGAAATCCTGAAGGCGGTGATTGGTTTTCGGGGCCCCGTACGCGGCTAGGCTCCCAAAAAGTCCCACACATGTGGTATCCCCATACTCAGGAGAAGCAGCTGAATGTATTTTGGGGTGCAATTCCACATAGGCCCATGGCCTGTGTGAGCAATATATCATTTAGTGACAACTTTTTGTAAATTTTTTTTTTTTTTTTTTTTTTGTCATTTTTCAATCACTTGGGACAAAAAAAATAAATATTCAATGGGTTCAACATGCCTCTCAGCAATTTCCTTGGGGTGTCTACTTTCCAAAATGGGGTCATTTGTGGGGGTTTTGTACTGCCCTGCCATTTTAGCACCTCAAGAAATGACATAGGCAGTCATAAACTAAAAGCTGTGTAAATTACAGAAAATGTACCCTAGTTTGTAGACGCTATAACTTTTGCGCAAACCAATAAATATACGCTTATTGACATTTTTTTTACCAAAGACATGTGGCCGAATACATTTTGGCCTAAATGTATGACTAAAATTTAGTTTATTGGATTTTTTTTATAACAAAAAGTAGAAAATATCATTTTTTTTCAAAATTTTCGGTCTTTTTCCGTTTATAGCGCAAAAAATAAAAACCGCAGAGGTGATCAAATACCATCAAAAGAAAGCTCTATTTGTGGGAAGAAAAGGACGCAAATTTCGTTTGGGTACAGCATTGCATGACCGCGCAATTAGCAGTTAAAGCGACGCAGTGCCAAATTGGAAAAAGACCTCTGGTCCTTAGGCAGCATAATGGTCCGGGGCTCAAGTGGTTAAAAAACAACAAACCACACCATCTTTTTGCAGAGCAGCCTGTATTACTCCTGAGGTTACCTATGGGTTTTTCTTTTTACCTCGAACAGTTCCTGTGGCAGTAATCTTTCTTGATCTACCTGACCTTGGCATCAAGAGAAACCAAAATTTTCTACTTTTTAAGCGATTGAACAGTTCTGACTGGCATATTCAAGGCTTTGGATATCATTTTTATATCCTTTTCCATCTTTGTAAAGTTTAATTACCTTGTTATGCAGGTCTTTTGACTGTTC
The DNA here is from genome assembly GCF_042186555.1 of Aquarana catesbeiana. Lineage (NCBI taxonomy): Eukaryota > Metazoa > Chordata > Amphibia > Anura > Ranidae > Aquarana > Aquarana catesbeiana. The sequence goes on along the minus strand of NC_133325.1, from coordinate 242,862,211 downwards.
TTTTCTACCTCCTCATGGCTCAGTTTCTAGCCTGCTTAGTGCATCCCTGTGAGAGCTCACAAACTCATTGGACTTTTTATATACAGACACCAATTGTGATTTAAAAAGCCACAAATGTGGGAAATTAACTTTTAAGTGCCATTTTAACATGTGTGCGCCACTTTCTGTGTCTGTACCAAGGTCAAACATTCCTAGGGTATGAAAACTTATAAGGGCCATTTGGGCGATTTCTGTTATTATAATTTAAAAAGGATCCAAAAACGATGTGATAATAAATGGCTTCATGTGATTGCTATCCTTAAAATAAAAGACAGTTTTTTGGCATAAAGAGTCATATTTTCGAAATGAATGCCAACATTTTTACAATGGGTATGCAAACTTTTGAGTACAACTGGATACACACACACACACACACACACACACACACACACAAAATATTGCCTGCATGCCACTAACTGACCTGCCTAATCTAGCTTAAGTTCTCTCCAAGTTATTATCACACTATACACGGCCATGTAAGCAGCCTTATATAGTGTGGGGTGTGGACTGCGCCATAATTGGCCAATCATGGCTCTTACAGCAGATCGCTCTGCGATTGGTCAGAGCATGCAGCTCAGGTGCATGCTTTGGCCAAGGAGCAGCAGTCAATGCACTGCGATCTCCCAGTGCATTATGAGGTGCTCCGCGGCGTCGGATTTGCTGCAAATGCCCCATATGTCTGGTTCGTTTGTGAACAAACACCCCATGTTCGAGTCGAACTTACATTCGACTCGAACATTGGGGCCCTCCCTACATCTTGTGTGGATTAACTGGAAGAATTGTGAATGAACTGGAAGACATTCAGCACAGAGCACTTCCCATTCATTCACAGCCCCCCATGCAGCTAAGGCTGCAAAGAAAGGTATGTGTGTTTGAACTTTGGAATGAACACCCTAATGCAATAGGCAGGCTGTGCACACCTATCCTGGATCCTAAGTGAAATCCTCCTACTTTAGCTTTTATAAGTTTCTCACCAAATAGCTTTAGTAAACCCGAGACCTTGATGAGCTCCTGGTAAATGTCCTGGACAAACACAGGACAGCTTCAGGCTTCAGACTATTTATGCTCACTCCCAGGCACCATTTGGGCACCCTCATCCAGGGATTAGCGGAGACAATAAATATTCAGCTGCCGATTTGCTACATCCAGCTCAGTACATTCTAGAACTATCCTGGAGGCAGAGGGAGTAGTTAAACCCACAGCTAGTAAAACTCAGCAGATCAGATCAAATCACACACTGCTCCGATTACAGAGGAACAAAAATAAATAAATAAAATAAACCAAAACTAGCAAACCATTTGGAGGATGCTACACTAATTTTACTGGCAAGTCAAAATTCCTATTCTCTGGGTTTTACAGTGCAGGGCACAGGAACTTTAATCTTTAACATGGAACATCCAAAAGCCGTAAAAATTGGATTGTTGTACTCCCCGTAAAATCCAGTTCGACAGACAGCGCCTCCTTAATCTTGACCATTGGATTATATTGCCTCGCCAAGAGTAGGACTAGGCAGAGCAAAAAACTGGCTACGCCCATGGGCTGTCCTCAGTCAGTATATAACCCCCTCCCTGCTCTAGGTATTTAGTTTAGTAGCAAGCAGTAATATAAGTATCAAAAAGTCCATAGAGGGGTGGATGCTGTATCCGTCGATGAACTCAGAGGAATGGATTTTTATGGGGAGTACAAAAATCCCATTTTCTCTTTTGTTCGACGGACACAGTGCCGCCTTAATCTTGACCATTGGGACGTCCAAAAGCAGTGCGAAAGAAAAAAAATGGAGGGGTGGCCAAAATTACCCAAGGCTAACCACAAGAGCCCTAACTAGGACACAGAAGCCCCATCTGAAATTAAATTTTTTTTTTTTCTTAAAAATCACGAAGAAGGAGGAGGAGGGAGGAGGGAGGAGGAGGAGGAGGAGGAGGAGGAGGAGGAGGAGGAGGAGGAGGAGGAGGAGGAGGAAGGAGGAGGGAGGAGGGAGGAGGGAGGAGGGAGGAGGCAAGTCAAACACCCGAATCGCACGAACCACATCTAAAAAAGGTGTGCAAAGCAATTTCCTTGGGGTGAGCCAGATTGGGACACAAGGATGGCAACACAATGTCCTCATTCAACTGGAAGTCGGACAGGGACGAAGAACCACTTCAACCCTATGGAGTACTAAATAGGGACTACGACAGCATAATGCCACCAACGTCGAAACCCTGCAGGCCGAAGCAATAGCCACCAAGAATGCCACCCTCTGGGACAATGTAGGTAAGGGAATCTCCCGAATATTCTCAAACTGAGGTTTCTCAAGAACCAATAGTACTAAGTTAAAATCCCATGGTGGCAAGAGAGACCGTACAGGCGGAGCCACGTGCCGGACTCCTTGAATGAAGGTACGAACTAAAGAGTGAGTGGCTAGGGGGTTGCTGAAAGAAGACTGCCAAGGTAGACACCTGGCCATTGATGATACTCAAAGCCAACTTCTGCTTAAAACCAATTACTATAAAGCAGGATGGAAGCTCAGCCCTCTGTACAACTGGTCCTCTTTGAGAGGCATCTTCCAAGGGATGTTTACGGCCACCAGAAGGACCAGAGGACTTTTGCCCTCAGTCCTTCGCAGGCACCGCAGAAGAATGGCAGGGGAGACCCCCAGGGGTTCCTGCTGCCTGCCCTGGGACTCCCACCAAGCCGTGGGGGAGGGGGGGGGGGCCCAGCTTAACCAAGGGACTGTAGGATGGGAGGAGGAATCCTGCAGGCAGGTCTGACCATCCCTGGAGGATACCCACGTCCACTCCAAACCGCACAAAAGGAGGAGAGGGGGACTGTACTTACCAATCCATGGTGCAGGTGACCCTCCAGACAGAACCCCTCGCCACCAAAGTGGGGGGCTGTCGGCCAAGGGACCGCTGTGACTCGGACCAGAGCCCATTCATATGCAACCCTGCGAGAGGTTTAACTCATGGGCCAGCCTCCGTCCGTTAAGGTTATGTCGCAGCCGACCTAGCGCGTAGCTGCGGTCTGCACGCACTCACTGGCTGGACTGGGGAGACCACTGGATGTAGATGGCCCAGACAGGCAGTTGGATTGTATACGCTTGTAAGTGCGAAACTAAACAATTTTCCTGGTAGACCGACAAAGGATTTGTCGATATTCATTCCCTACTAATATATTAACATTTGATGCCCTGCGTTCTTCTCATGATATTCCCCTGCGAGAACACTATAGCTACCTTCAACTTTCTTCAGCAGCTTATAAAGTCCAGACCTACCCCATATACCTTGACCCCCTTTTGAGAAGCTCTGTAGAGCCCGACCTCACTCCCCAGGCTTGATATCATGGATTTACGCAAATCGATAAGCTCCTTTTAAAAAAAAAAAAAAACACTGAGACCTTATCTTCAATGGCAGAGTGAACTGGGGAGGCAGTTGGATCCGGAGGATTGGCAGACCATGACTATAGCACTTTAAGTGTTCAAAAAAATTTCTTCTATTAGAGAATGCTTACAAAAGTACTATACAGGTGGTATTCTATGCCAGCTGGCCTGTTTTATTCCAACCGATTCTCCTCTCTGCTTCCAGGGATGTTCACAGTAGGGCACATATTTGGTGGTCTTGTCCGAAAGGTATGCAGGTTATGGGTCCGTGTATACTCTTCTCAGCAACTTATTTTATATCAATCTCAAAAGGGACCCTTACGAAGCTAAACGATTGCGGTACTGCTTTGTCCGGAACATCAACTAGCTCTGCATCTTTTTACTGCAACTAAGTTATCTATTGCAAAGGCATGGAAAACTCCTGTACTCAGTTTTGAGGCAGTTAAAAACCTGTATGAATAAATATTTTATGGCAAATGAGAAGTTGATAGCTATCCTTTCAGACACACATGATAAATAATCTTCCGGTTTGGCAACCGTGGGTTACATACATCCAACCTTCCAGATTTAATAACACACTTCTCTTCATGCAACACATCCCCCGCTCCAGGGACTCTTCCTCGCCTCTTCTCTCCCTTTTCTTATTTTTGGCTTTCTTTCCTTCTCGTCTTTCTACCTTTAGTTTGATTTTTCCGTATTTACTTACTAAATATATTAGGCCGCCAAACATTGTGCTGGTTGGGATGGTTATGGTTAGGGGTGCAACGGATCAAAAAACTCACGGTTCGGATCATTTCTCGGATCAGGAGTCAAGGTTCGGATCAACAAAAAAAAAAAAAAAAAAAAAAAATCTCCCCCACTGTAATATCCACAATCTCCCCCACTGTAATATCCAATCTCTCCCACTGTAATATTATATTAGCAGGGTATGGCAGAGTATTGCAGGGTATTGGCGGTTATATTGGCAGAGTATTGGCAGGGCATGGAAGAGTATTGGCAGGGCATGGAAGAATATTGGCAGGGCATGGAAGAGTATTGTCAGGGCATTGCAGAGTATTGGCTGGGTATGGAAGAGTATTGGCAGGGTATGGAAGAGTATTGGCAGGGCATGGAAGAGTATTGGCAGGGCATGGAAGAGTATTGGCAGGGCATGGAAGAGTATTGGCAGGGCATGGAAGAGTATTGGCAGGGCATGGAAGAGTAGTGGCAGGGCATGGAAGAGTAGTGGCAGGGCATGGAAGAGTAGTGGCAGGGCATGGAAGAGTAGTGGCAGGGCATGGAAGAGTAGTGGCAGGGCATGGAAGAGTAGTGGCAGGGCATGGAAGAGTAGTGGCAGGGCATGGAAGAGTAGTGGCAGGGCATGGAAGAGTATTGGCAGGGCATGGAAGAGTATTGTCAGGGTATGGAAGAGTATTGGCAGGGTATGGAAGAGTATTGGCAGGGTATGGAAGAGTATTGGCAGGGCATGGAAGAGTATTGGCAGGGCATGGAAGAGTATTGGCAGGGCATGGAAGAGTATTGGCTGGGCATGGAAGAGTATTGGCAGGGCATGGAAGAGTATTGGCAGGGCATGGAAGAGTATTGGCAGGGCATGGAAGAGTATTGGCAGGGCATGGAAGAGTATTGGCAGGGCATGGAAGAGTATTGGCAGGGCATGGAAGAGTATTGTCAGGGCATTGCAGAGTAGTGGCAGGGTATGGAAGAGTATTGTCAGGGCATTGCAGAGTAGTGGCAGGGTATTGAAGAGTATTGTCAGGGCATTGCAGAGTATTGGCAGGACATTGCAGAGTAGTGGCAGGGTATGGAAGAGTATTGTCAGGGCATTGCAGAGTATTGGCTGGGTATGGAAGAGTATTGGCAGGGTATGGAAGAGTATTGGCAGGGCATGGAAGAGTATTGGCAGGGCATGGAAGAGTATTGGCAGGGCATGGAAGAGTATTGGCAGGGCATGGAAGAGTACATCCGAACTCTCCCCTCCACTGTACAGATCAGTACACAGGAGGGGAGAGAGGAACCAGCGTCATCACATGACGCTGGTTTGTTACAAGTGATCGCTCGGTCATTTGATCACGTGGTGAACGGCCGCCGGGTATACTAAGATGGCCGCCGCTCCGGAGCTAGGCCGAAGCCGCGGCCTTTCCTATGGCCGAGGCCACAGAGCGCTCCGCGGATCACGGGTGTCCCGATCCGCGGAGGTTGATCCGTACGGATCAATGACGATCCGTTGTACCCCTAGTTATGGTGATAACATTTCTACATTTTAGTATTGCATTTTTCTCTATATGCAAATATATTGACCTAAGGTTTTGTGTTTAGCTGCATTTGGCGCTGTTTGGACATTTTCATTCTTATGCACCATGCAGCATACTCCCGATTCCCAAGAAGCTTTGGATAGTGACATTTGGCTCTTTGCTACTACGTGATGCCGTCCTTGGAATTTGCAAAGCTTTCGCATCTTTTTTCTGATCCATTTTTGTTCTATAGTCAATGTAACCATTTAATTGATGAGCTTATCTGTTGGATTGAATAATAAAACCCTTTTTAAAAAAAAAATCGGCCTGGGGTGTCGAAAAGATGGAGTGAGTCTACCTGTCCAATTTAGTTTGTCCTACATGATCTGGATCAAGAATGGGTGTATGGCAAAGCCTTGAAGCAGGCAACTATGACACCCAAGACCCTCATGCAGGCACAAAGGAAGAATCTCCTCTGGATCCTTAGGGCCTGGGCATGAGAGCAGAGGGAATGTAGCTTGTCCCGTCTTAGAAGATCCTGGACAGGACAGTGTCCAACATCAAGCCTAGGTACTACAATCTGCATGATGGGTCCAGGATGACAACCTTAAATTGAAGATCTAACCAAAGCACACATACACACACACACACACACACACACACACGTAAAAACCCAGGGGGCTGTGGAAATTCGAAAAGGGGTGGGCGATAAATTGGTAATGCTGATCACCCACTGCAAATCACAGATAGTGCTGATGAGGCAGAAAGATGGGAATCCTGGATATATAATCTCCTTGATGTACTTATCCAAGGAAGTACAAGATGGTAACACTCAAGGCAATTGTTGCATGCAAGCTCAGTACACCAGCATTTAGGCCAAAGGATCATGTGTATAAGAATGAAAAGAAAACACTCATCCTAGAGATTTTACAAAGTGTGTCCACCAAGCCCCTCACATGCTAGCACAGGGTCATAGGTAAATTCGTCAGGATGGAACTAAAATGAGGCCAGTCCCATTATAGGCCAGGCTCCACCAGCAAGTGAACCAGGAAAGTCTTAGCTGGCTTTAGCAATTAAATGGGCCCTTTGTGGGATACCCAGGCTGCTCTAATGACTCCCGCATGTATGCACGGGAGTGATGTCGCCGTGGCTCGGCCAATAAAATTGCGGTTGCCTGCCAACCCAGAAGGAAAAACCAAGTATGCGAGGTATATACTAGCACATTATGACATTAATTTGCAGGGAGAAGATTTATTAAATTCTTTTTAATATTGTTTTATTTTGAATTTGTATGCAAGTTGGATAAGTGCAATTCCAGCCAAAAAAATTATTTAAGTTTAAGTTTTTTGGACCACCCCCCTGTAATGTTTGTTTTGCTGTCTGTATCCCAGTTCAGAAGATTTCACCTCACTTTTTGTCCTTGTGACAATTGGATTTGGAAAATTTTGATTTGCTGTGGAAACATAGGCGTGAGTTTCACTTCCTTGGGGTAGATTTCTTTTCACTTCACGTGTGTAGTTGCACCAGATTCAAATTTAAACCGGGCGATCCTGATCCTGCCACCAAGCCATGACCACCGGAGAAGTGGTTGCTAGCCACCATACAGCCCAAAGAGTTTGGAAATATCAATGACACATGGGGCATTCATATTTAAAAGGGCTTTCACACTGTTCTCTCCACTGAAGTTCTGTAGGCAGGATTAAATAGGGGTTAGAATCGCCCTTCCACTTCCTTTACCTCTCTTGACTGAGCTAAATCCTCCTTCAT